>NC_050575.1:140048374-140098238 GCF_011100635.1 Trichosurus vulpecula | reverse complement strand
CTATCTTACTAATATTGCCTCCTTCGGCTGTTTGGTGTCAGACCTCGGGTGCTGCTATAACATATCCTCCAGCCACGAAATATTTTAACACTTTTATTTACTATTATGTCCCATAATTTCTGTGCAGAAGGCAGCAATATGTAAATTTTATTCCATTTTCTAATGGTTTGGGTTGCATAACAAATAACAGCAGGAGAAACAATTTGTATTGATACTTTGCAGGGGAAATGTTCAAGTCACTGCAAAAAGATTTAACTCTGTGAGGCTGTAAGTTTATGGGAGTTTTGCAGCTGAGTTTTTGCACATGACTTTGAATATGTCACTATATGTTTATCATCATCTAATTGTGGAACAGAATTTCCATACTTTCTGTCCTTCCATTCCAGAGATTGCACTGGTGCGTGGATAGAAGATACTACAAGGGACAAATGATCAGTTTGGATAATTCTCTTTCCTGTCCCAAAATAGCTATGTGTGTTTTTTTTAATCGTGTTGGTGGGACTTAGCTGAGGCACATTTTTTTCATTTATTGCTTTATTTAATGCAAATGTGATTTCGATCATAAAGTGAACTATCCAGCTAGTTCATATTATAAATTAATCAGATTCAACAAAACACTAACATTTTAAACTTTTCAAAAAAATATTTAATAGGAGCTAAGCAAAAGAAGAAATCAAACCAGCTGCTGACACAGCTGTTTCTTTTCTTGTATAATTCAGTTCAATATAAAGGTACCATATGCTGCTTAAAACGATGATAGGAAAGATGAAATAATTTAAGAGAATAACAAGAAAATACATGAATTGTCAGCATTCTGTCAGATTTAAAGAATGAAATAGACAGGTGTAGTATTGACATGTTTAACTTTGTGTTGTGTTAGCAGTTTTGGTGCGAACAACTTCTGACATGTGCTGAAGTGATGTGAGAACGTTTTTCCTCTGTTGCAGACATTGGTGAAGAGGCTGGAAGATCCGTCGGAGTCCAGCCACCAGCTCTACTGAGAGATAGGAGCCTCGGATCGGCAATGAAGGACTGCCCTTATTGTGGGAAAACTTTCCGAACATCCCACCATTTAAAGGTGCATCTGAGAATACATACAGGTGAGAAACCTGGGACAGATTGAGGGCAACCCAAGCCACACTCAGAAATAGGGGGGCTTGGCAGATTAGGTCAGAACTACATGGCTGAATCACTGTCTCTGGCTCCGAAAGGAGCCCCAGACTCTATACAGAGGTACCCTATTGGTACCTGATTCCCTGGTTTATCACAGCTACCATTTAACACTTCTTTCTTATTCTAGTCAAAGACTGGGTCTGATGTCTCTTTTAAACTTCCGTAGCCTTTTCTAGTTTTTCTCTGCTTTGGTTTTACCCCAGACTTCTCATCACTTTGGCTATTTTCCTGATCTTCTTCTAGCCATTATGGTCTACTAAGATATTTCCACTAGTTTTTTGCAGAGTTCCCCTACCACCACCACCTTTCACCCACATCTCTTTGGAATATGGACACCTCCATTTTCTTTGACATTTTCCTGACACTTTATCCATTGGAGTTTGAGCTGCTTCAGAGGATAGACAAATATACCATCTATTTTCAAAAATAATTGTGGCATATTTCCCAAGGAATCAATAAAACAGAAGGCTGTTCAGAGATATTTAATGTCTGTAAGCCTCATTTCTCATTATGTGGTGAAAGACTAGGCCGCCTAATGGCCTTACCTGGTTTATAAAAAGCCTACTGACGCTGAGAAGAACACACTTTGGGGGGTGTGCAGCCCTGGGTTAGTCTTGCTCTGCTGGTTATGAGGCTGCTTCAGGAAAGGCTATTCCTCTTGTATTTCTGAACACCATGCTTCCCATTCCTACTTCCCCTTCTCAGAGACATTTAGCTCTTGTCAAGTTGCCTTGAGTGGTTAGTCAACTTGTTGTCTGTCCAGCTTCTATGAAGCACTGACTATGTGTTTCACCCTACCCTAAACACCATGAAGGCTAAAAGAGAAGAAGGCATTATCATTTTTACTCTTTAAGTGTCTTTCAGTCTAGCTGGGAAAATAAGATTCATTGTCATGATGAAACAGCAATGGAATGGTGTCGGGGTGAAGGGGAAAGACCTTTGAATTAAGAGCCAGGAGACCCGGATTCAAGTCTATCTTTATTACTTATCAATTTGGGGCCTTTGGGCAAATCATCTTACCTCCCATTAACCTCAGTTGTCTTATATAAAAAAAAATAGAAGATTGGCCTGAAAAATTTGCAAAATTTTTATCAGCTTTAGGAGTCTAATGAGAGAAAAACACATAAACATATATAATCAAGTCCTAGATTCCCACAAAGGGAGCAGAATCATCACATCTGAAAATATGGAATGGGACCTAGAAAAACAGTTTCTAGAAAGCAGAAGTAGGACCGATGGGTGGAAGTACACAGGGAGGCATATTTTGATTCCGTATGAAGAATTTCTTACTAATTAGAGCTGTTCAACAATAAAAGGTGCTGCCCTGTGAGGTAGAGAGGTCCCTGATAAGAAGATCATCTAGCAGAGGATAGATGACCACTTGTCAGGGATATTGTAGAGGGGACTCGTGTTTTAGGTAGAAATTGGATTAGATGACTGCTGAGAGCCTTTACAACCCAGAAATTCAATGAATCTTTGATGCTGAGACAGTAACTATGATTTGAGGTGATGTAAAGGAGGAATCCCCACAGGTGAGAGTAGGAGTCCTGGAAATGCCTCCCACTGAGATCTTCACTGTCTAGGCCATGCTGAGATTCATGTTCCTCTTCACTTAGGGACTGAGGCCTCTGATAGTTAAGGATCACTAGGCTACAGTGAAATGTGAGGGGGAAAAAAACAAACTACAACTCAGAGTTGTTCACCATCCTGCGATTCATAAGCATGTTGGGCTAGGGCAAGGGATAACCTATGTCATTGACTATTATTTTAAGATAGGTTTAGAGTCCTGGTACAGCTTGCTGCACGGTGAGTAAACGGCTTCTGATTTATAAATAGGCACTTTGGGAGATACCTTCACAGCCTGGGGAACGACACTGAGGGCATTTATTTCTTTCATCCCCCGAAGTCCTGAGGTCTTGTCTCACAGTCAGCATCCTCTAAGTCAGCTAAGTTAAGTGCTTAGCTATCGGCTCACCTCTTCTCCTGGCAGAATCAGTAGCCACACTGGCAAAGATCTCTGCCTCCATCCTATCTACTGAGGCGGGTAGGGGAAGTTGCTTTGTGTGATTTTAAAGGTTAAGAAGGATTACTCACCCAGAAACCCAACTGAGTCAGAGTTTAGGGCAGAGAGTGCAGACAGTGGACCAGAGAAGCGCCCACTGACAAAGGCATTTCCAGAACCTTACAACATCATGAAGAAAAGGAGAGAAGGCATAGAAATGTCACCCACGCAAATACCATTTGCAGTATGCTGCATTTAAAAAGCATAATCGTCACCAGATAAAGATCAATTTCCTTTTTATCTAAGAACAAAGAAGTTGGAAAATGCTTACACTTGTGTATTTGAATAGAGCAGAAAGTGTTACATGTTCTAAATAACCAAAATAAACATTCATTATAGCTATGTAAAAGTATAGATTATAAGAGTAATTAAAAATCAAAACCAGGTATTTCTTATTAAATGATTTAATAGTTGGATTCCAGTTGTTAAAGTGTGCTACCTGGGTTTTCTTCCTGATACTTTTCTATGAATCTGTTTGGGTACATGGTTTAATAGCATACACTTTTGGTACAATATTTTTTAGGGGGGAAAGTTTTCTGTGGTACACTCTATTAAGCACATTTTTCAGAGCCAACACGTAACAAAGGAGTCTCTACCTTAACTGCCTCGGATAGGAGGTGGTACAGGCTCTGTATTCTTCCATCATACTCCATCTCTATTAGAAGTCTTGGTCGTATAACACTGACTGATAAAAACCACTTTTTTCTCCACTACATTAACTCAATTACTGCTCTTCTTTTCCCAACACCTGTTTATTAGAGAGGAACTCAAGTAGTTTAACAGAAGTCAGGTTTCTCTGAACACCTGGGGGGCTTGGGAGCAGTCTGCAGGTAGCTCCAATTTGGTAGCACTACCCTAGAAGATAGATCTAATTCAAAGTATCCCCTGGGACTGAAAGCCTAGGGGACAGATGTGAAATCCCCAAGCTGGGCTGGCAACAGACACTGGCCCACCTCTGGCTGCCATCAGAGAAGTCATTAGTCACTGCCAATTCGGAATGCACACTGCAATTTCACCCCTCTCTGTAACAATACCTTGGATGGCAATGGGACTCCTGGGAAAGGGTTTATAGACATTGGGCATGCTCAGTTATTCCCCAAAAGTGCAATGAAAAGCAGTAGTATCTGGACCCAATCAATGTAGGTTAGGAAAAGCCAAGTATCAATAAGTATTCAGTTATAACATGCAACTTGATGCAATAAAGCTGTGTCAACAGGGTATTCAGTATACCCTGTACAATAATTAAGTTATCTAATACATTAAATTGGATTCCTTTTTTTTCCCCTTGGTAATAATCTAATGTGTAGTAAAGCACCCTCCCTCTTTGATAGTCACCAGGGGAATTGTTTAAGGTATGAATATAATGATGCCCAGGGCATGCATTTACTATACTGGAAGAGTTAGCTACCTGCTGGTCCCGTAGTAGCCTGAAGCAATGAATGAACCTCCCAGTCCATCCCACTCACTACCACCAAGGACTTGGCTTCTGGTAGAGAGAACACTTAGGTAATGACTGCTATATAGGCTCACTGTGATTTTCAGATTATATGATACCTCTTGATATAGCTCATTATATATAACTAATGCATGCTCCAGTGTTTTAGGAACACTTTTGGGTTTCCATAGGGGAGCTGCTATTACTAGCATGACCATCATAAAGAGAGATAGCAAATAGCCCTACGAGTGGCAACTCAGAGACATTCAAGTTCACAGACTAATTAAAAATAAGTCCCATTTTTCCAATTTATGTGAATATGTTTATTAATATGATTTCTCTGTGCTGTGCTCAATGTTCCACACTTCTCACTCTTCAACTCCACACTTGGAAACCTCTTTCAACTAACAGGAAAGAAAATGAAAAGTAGATAGATGATGTTTCAGGGATATGCCACCACGATCAGAGGAATATGCCTCACTGGAGTGCATCAGTATGCAATGTGTCTACCCCTACCCATGTGCCTTATGCCTCTGCATGGGGAAGGCAAAGGAGTTCTGTGTTGGCATGTACACATATTGTCTGTGTGTCTGTGTGTGTGTGTGTGTGTGTGTGTGTAAGTGTGTATGTGTATGGAGCGGTATAAGTGGGGGTGGGGATGAAAATTGTGTGAAGGGTTATCACTTCACAGTCAACAGTGCCTTTGAGAACAAATTTGAATCCATATCATCCAAATTTCATGAAAACTTTTTCCCAGTAGAACCAAAGAAAGTAGGTAGAATGCTTTCTAAGATTCTTTTCTCTAGCATTCCAAAGGAGTGGGTGAAGGTCAGTGACAGTCACCTAGCAGAGACTTTATTGTATAAATTAAGCACAGCAGAGTTTGGGTCTCCATGTTATCAAAGTAACTGGCTAAAAAAGTAAATTTCCTACCTAACAACCAGATCACCCATTCTGAGTTCTATTCTAGCACTAAAGTAGGGGCTACTGCCTCCTTTCCATCTTTGTTTTTCTTTGGGCTGCAAAGAAAGCTTTGAATAGTTGTCACTAAATTATTCTTACAATTTGGCTTTTAACATCTGCCAATGAATTGATTGAATAGACTAGTAGGTTGGGAATAGTGGACACATAGCCAAAGCCAAATAATTAGGTGACCTCCCTACATCATGATGACCTCTGGGAAAGGCAGGGCCAGCCCTATGTTCTTCCTCCACCATGAACTGGCACATATTCATGAATGACAAGGCAGTGTCACCGGAAGCAGAGCCTGCCTCAGTTTCTCTACCTATACAATGGGCTTAGTTGTTTTGTGCCTGCCTAGCTGACACATCATCAGCATTAATGGCATAGCATTTGGAAAGTGCATGGAGTTCATGGGATGCAAAGTGAGATATAATAACTCTCCGCCATCACCATAATGATAAAAGTTCTTAGTGCAGTTAAAGATTCAACCTTTCATCTTCAAAGAGTTTCACAAACACCGACTAGTAAATAAATGTATGTGGAGATGAAAGTTTAGAAGGCCTAATTCAGGTGCCTTATGCCCCGTAGTAAACGTAGCTTATCTTTGACACTTTTATTATTAACTCCACTAGGCAAGGTAACTATTCCAGTTTAGAATTGAGAGACACACATTGAATAAATTAATAAAATGAAGTGGGCTAAAATGAATGCAGCGTGCACATCGCATCCCTGGCATTAGCACAGTGCCTGGCACATAGTAAGTGTTTAGTAAGTGCATGTTGACATGACACATGCTGTTGTCCTCTGACTAAGAACAGCCACCTTAGTAACGTAGAATAAAAGATGTCTGTGCCCCACAGTAGAGAGAAATTTTTTTTTTAATTTGAATTAAGCTTCCTTCATTTTTACATTTCTAAGATGAACTAAAAGCCCATTTTATTTCTCCGGAGTCCTCATCCTTAACACCACACGGCTTGCTCTTCCTGCCTTAATGACATCCCAAACTTTTGTGGAAAATAATTGATTGAATTTAAATTTCCTTAAAAGTTTAAGAGGTAATGTTACAGTATAAATTCCCTACCAAACACTAAGTAGGGAAATATCCATTAGTGAAATTAACTACAGTTTCTAGGTAGCTAACAATGTGCAGTATACAGTAGGGCATGGCTAATGAACACTGCAGTGGGTGATATTTCATTATACAAATTAATGCTCACATTTTAATGGGAAAGTCACATAATGAATCTCGGCTTCAGTGACAGCAATTAGAGACACAGATTGTCCCCTTCTGGACAAGGCACTGTTTAGCAATAAGCAGCTGTGTAAAAAGTCTTCAGGTTTACAACATATATATGCTTTGGGGGAATTAGTGTACAATTTATATTAATGTACTGAAGCTTCGCTGCAAAGGAACAACCATATTTATCTCTCCTGGTATTAACTAAGTAAAGACATGTGGAAGGACTAAATAAATATCAGATATAGGGGGTGAATAAGTGAAAATATTTAATTATAGAACTTAAAAGTGAATAGGATTTTGCAGAATGGTTGGGTGACTTAAAAATAAGTTTAGAAGCATTTAACTGGTTTTAAAAGCCTGATTTAGAGAAGTCTCAGATAGAAAAATAATAACACCCACTTCCTCCACCCTTCTTTCCAGCTTTTTCAGATTAACATTGCTGTGATTCCACTTTGAATGAAGCCCTATAATATTTCTGCAGAACTGTGATGTTTCTTTTGCTCTAGAAAGTATAAAGCGACTGATCCAAATGATAAAAGATGTTACCATGTAAAAATAGACATAATGAACTAATTAAACCACTCAGTCATATATTTCTAAAGAATTAGACAAGTTATCAATAATATTCCCATGATGAATATACATTTTATGTCACTGGGAAGCGAGTTTCACTGTGAAATGGCTTCGATAATTTCATTTGTCCATTGGAATTATGAACTGATGACTCATGATTTTATCATGCTTCTTTTCCCGACAAAATCCTCTTTTGTAGGATTATGTGATTTTTGCCTTACAATTTAGTCTTTGAAGATATTCTGAGAGAATAAGTATGGAAGGTCCCAGTTAGAAAATGACTTTACCTCCTTCATAACGTTTCCTTTCATTCAAGGTGGGCAAATAAACAGTAAACCTTAAGAGTGCTGTTGTCTTTAATTTAGGGCTCAAATATTTCTCCCATTATAAAAATGTCTCTATTCCCTGCTCCACCCCACCTCAATAACTTCAAGAGGTATTGGAGTTGATAAAAGGCCCCATCCTTCTGGGAAGTTTAAGCCTTTACTGGGGATTTGAAAGTTTGGGAAAGCTGGATATGTTCCCACATCAACTTACACGGCAACACAGGCTAATTTACGACTTAAGTGGTCCATCATTCAAGTGGACAGTGATGCTGGCAGGGTGACCAAGGGTTACTTATTATGTGAGGCTGGCCTGAGAATTCTTCTCCAAATCTCTGACCCAGTCAATCCTTGCTTGGTATCAGGGGTGTGTCAATTCCGTTTAGTTTCTCTTTGGCAAGAAGACTGACGGTGCCATGGAAGTTTAGGGCCTGCTTGGATCGGCCTAATAAATCTGTCTTCATGAGTACTTAAGCCAAATGGCATGTTCGGATGCTAATATGCCTCCTTTTAAAATTATGAAACATCTGTTGGCTATAGGTGAATTCTATAGTTGTTTATATCTGGTTAGGGGAAGAGCAGATTAGAGGCTTTCTTGACCGAGACTTCAAAGGCTTACCAGTTTGTTGGTGAGACTTTCTTGTCAGTGGCTACTTCAGTCTCAACTTGGCTAATGCTATGAAAAAGTGTCTGGAGACCGATTTTTTAAATACTTGTTCACTGGCTCACTGGGGAGAGAGTTTAAGAAAGAAATTTACTCATTTGGGGATGTAGCTAGCATATTTCTAGTAGAAAAGTGGCCCTTTGGGCATGTTAGGATTTGAGTTTGTATTCTCTCAGTCCTTAGATGGCCAAAAGTGGCCTGCTTTTATGGATGGCACATATTTCATCCATTCTGGGGGCATTATTTAGACTAAACGTTCTGGATCTGGGATCCGTAGACCTCTTTTGGGTACATGGACAGTTTTCAGGGGGTACATGAACTTAGGAGAGGAAAAAAATCCCTATTTCAATATGATTGATTTCCTTTGTAATACTGTGATTTTTATTTTATGCATATAACAATATTATTCTGAAAAGTAGTCTTTAGGTTCTGCCATATTGCCAAAGGAGGCCATTACCCCCCAAAAGATTAAGAGCCCATGGCTTAGCATATACCTATAATACAGGGACTTTCAGGGTAGGCCAGTTAAAGCAGACAAAATATGTTACGAAATAGAGTGTTTAGGGTATCTCAAAAATATTTTTTATAAGAAAAAGAAAAATCAACAAATTTGAAAAAAAGTCCACAGACCCCAAGTTAAGATAATCTCATGTGAGCTTGTATAGATCCATAGATCTATTGTTCCCTCATTGGAATTCTTTGTTTGGTATAAGAACATTGTCCAAGAAAGTTTGGATATTGAAATCCCCAAAAGACCTCTGTACAAGAAACAACAAGGTGAGAGGGGAAGACTTTGGATCAGACACATGGGTTCTAGTCCCGGTTCTGCCATTAATTCTCTAGGGGTCCTTGGACATGTCATAGGATCATAGGTCTAGAGC
The DNA here is from genome assembly GCF_011100635.1 of Trichosurus vulpecula. Lineage (NCBI taxonomy): Eukaryota > Metazoa > Chordata > Mammalia > Diprotodontia > Phalangeridae > Trichosurus > Trichosurus vulpecula. The sequence continues at coordinate 140,088,924 of NC_050575.1, read as the reverse complement.
TGCAAAGGACTTCAAAGGACATTTCATTCAAGTCCCTCGTTTTCAGATAGGGAAACTGAGGACCAGTGAGATTGTGACTTGTCTAAGATCACATAGGTAACAAGTGTCTAAGAGGGGTTTTGAACCCAGCTCCTCTGACTCTACAATCAGAGCTCTTTCTACTGTACCATGTTGGTTCAACTCTTTGGACCTCCATTTCCTCCTCTGGAAAATGAGGGGGTTGGATTGGCTAGTGTGTAGTCCCCACTAGCTCTGACAGACTGTGAATCCCTGATCTTTAAAGCCCGATTCAAATATCAATTCTTCCATGAAGTCTTCCCCATCCTTCTACCCTCAGTTGAAGCTATTTGTACTTTTATCTCATTACTTCCAGTAGACTGTGAGCTTTACAAGAATATTTTGGGTCTTATTCCTCTTTGATGAGTCAGGGCATCTAGTCTAGAATTTTGAACTTTTTGTGTCAAATGTTACTTTTGTAGTCTGGAGAAACATAGGGACCCCTCTGCCGGATGATATTTAAAAATGCATAAAATAAAATTTATAGGATTACAAAGGAAACCAATTTTATTGAAATAGTTGCCAAAATATATATTTTATAAAAACAAGTTCACAGATGCCAGGACAAGAACCCCTGAGATAACATTCATAGATCGCAATCATGCATTAACATTTTATTGAATGGTGAATGGCTTTCTGTGAAGCACTTCCTCAGTTATATATGCTAAGAAACATTTTCTCCTGAGCTCTTTCTTTGTACTTGTCTATACATTCGTATATAGCTAGTATCTTAGAGAGCTACAACTTCATATAGGCACCTTTGAAACAGCTAGTCAGCTAGGTGGAGAAGTGCTAGGTCTAGCTGTGTGACCCTGGGCAAGTCACTTAACCTCTGTTTGCCTCAGTTTTCTCGACTATAAGATGGAGATAATAATAGCATAACCCCCCTCCCCCAGCCCCAGGGTTATTATGAGAATCAAGTGAGATATTTGTAAAGCATTTAGCATGGTGCCTGGCACATAGTAGGTGCTATGTAAATGCCATGATGTTATTATTGTTGTTATTAATTATTATATCTACTGTTGTTCTCCTTACAGTCTCCCTTATGGAATGGCACCTCAAGCTGAAGAGATAAATGCTTACCCCTGGTAAAAGGCCAGATAAAAAAGTCCAATTTTTACTACCCAAATCTTTCCTAGATACAGTGAAACATGTCTTAATTTACTTCCTAATCTGTCCTCTATTAGAATATAAACTCCTTTAGAAGTGGGAATCATTTCATTTTTTGCCTTTGTTTCCCCAGTGCCTAAGTGCCTGGCACATAGTAGGTGCTTAACAAATGCTTGCTAATTGATTGCTTTTCAAATTCAGCAGTCTCCTCTAGGTCAGTACTCCCTACCTTTATTCACTGTCATTAGTTAGAGCCTCACATGTCATTCGCTTTGAATTTATAAATCAGGAATTGTTTGGATTTCTGGTGCCCCAAGTATAATTTTCAAAGGATATCCTGCTAGCCCAATCTTCCCAAATATTGTCTGGCTATGCAAACTGTACCTCTCTTTGACCCCTGAAGGGTATGATAAGAAAAGTGTTTTGTAATCCTTAAAGTCCTATGTAAAAGTCAGTCTTGCTGTTGTTCTCTGAGTGCACTTGGACAGTTATCTCAGACTACTTATGCAGAAGTTGGTCCTCTGGCTGGGAGATATCAAGGTAGGTTTCATGGTCTTTTCTGACGGGACTGAGTCAGTTCTGGCATCAGGTACACCGGAGGTCAGTCATTCCTCCGATCTTTTTTGATCTGAGACCCCTAACTTGAGTTTCAGTGGACATGGATTATCCTAACATGTCCATGACAGTGTTGGTGATGTCCTCTAGTTTCTGAGGTATCTGGGTTCAACCCTGGACCACATCAGTCTGCAGTGATTAAATGACACAAGGCCTTTGATGCAGATAGTACAAATGTAGGCAGCAAAACCTTGTCTCGTGAGCAGCTAGAGCGCTAGGTTCCTGACTGGTCAGAGACAAATTTACTAGAAGAGAGGAGATTGGACATGGAACTATTAGGAGACTGGAGAGATAACATTTTACCGTTAAAGGGATAGATACTCTCAAAGTTCTTCATCATACTTTAGCTATGGGAAGACTAGCTTTCCATCTGAGAGTGATGAGGACACAGTTTGTCATTGGCCACAGATGACCCTGGAAGCCCGTTTCTCCAAAGGAACTACTGTGACTGAAGAGCTGGCATCATTAAGACCCTTAGTTACCCCTAGACTTGACTGAAATACATACCCAGTTACCTAGATCTTAGAGAGGCTCCTGGAAGCTGTGAATAGCCTTCTTAAGGTAAAAGCTTCCAGTCCAAAGGAAGGGGTGGACTCCTTTCCTGAGAACATGGTACCCCAGGCTTTCTCATTTAAAATGCTCTGGAGTCTCTCCAAGTGACTTACCAATTAACACCTGGGGACCTCGTGAAGTTGGTAAGTCCTTGGTTCAATTTTCTTTCCATTTGTCTGAGACTTAGAAGCAATAAATGTTTTCAGGACCTACCATTCACAGATGATTTGCTGTTGCCTTTTAGATCAGCCAGAGAAAAAGAACAGAGGAAAGAAAACAGTTTCTTGCCACATTGAGCTTCCTCACAGAAATAATTGCTAATATTGACAGGGCACCATTATAAATAAGCTCAAGGCACTGTCATAGCCCTGTCTCTTTCTGGGAGTGTCTCGGCACTGGAGCCTAGAAAGGCCCTGGATTGCTAACAAGTTCTCTACATATATTTAAATGCACATGCATTTAGGCATCTCTCCTTTCTTGTTACATTGCACGGGCAGGTATCGGCTTACATATATCTTCCATAGAGAAAGAACAATAGAAGTTGGGGGGATGCTGAATTTAAATAAATATTTAATTCATGAAAATTATCTTATATGTTTTAAAATGCTATTTAAGGCTATTTTTATTCTCTAGAAAGCGCTTATTATAGGTAAATTACACGTTTTACTACCCGAGCGTTAGGCTTGCCATTAGTACAAATTTAAGGCACTGCAAAGGCCAGTAGATAATGTTAATTTCAAATACAGAAACTAAATATATTTTGCACCTTTTTATTACTCATTTTCTTTTACATTTTATCGACTACTTTTTATCTTAACTATATGTCTTTACATGCTGCAATCATAATGCACTGTAATGGTATTAATATTTTATAGAATCTGTATTTATAGTTCTTTATTTAGAAACAATGCAGTCGGTCTGCAGATCTTTGAATCCTTCTGGAATGGTGCCCTCCAAATAATGATAAATTACTTGTGCAGTATGCCATTTGCTAATTATATCCATGATTTACTGCAGAGCAAGACTTAAATCATTCATTTCAGTCTTGCGTAACAGTGCCATAAAATTTTTAGGTTTAAAAATGGTTTCCATGTGTATAATTTAAACAAATTTCAGAGCTATTGTATACACAAAATATTGCAACCATCCATTTGTTACATACTTTGTCTTTTTAAACTTCTACTTTTAATGATCACTGTGGTTGAAATTATTATGCTTAATTTTCATAATCATAGCTTTTAAATCTACAGCAGTTTTCACATGTTAGATAAAGAAAAAGATAGCTAATTGTGTGTAGATAGTATGTCATTCCTGAATAGTCCCAACTGGTACAAAATCATTTAAAAAGCTTAAGACTATGAATTATTCTTCTATTAAAAAACAGTTGTTCTATAACTAATTATTACTTTGAGCCGCTTTGTTTCAAAGAACAAATGTTGATCCTTCCATCCCTGCTCCACACACCAAAGTGCAATAAACATATATGTTCTTTCTTTTATCTCTTGTACTCCAATCTGCAGGTGAGAAACCCTACAAATGTCCCCATTGTGATTACGCTGGTACTCAGTCTGCATCCTTAAAGTACCATTTAGAACGACACCATCGGGAACGACAAAATGGCGCTGGGCCACTCTCTGGACAGCCTCCAAGCCAGGATCATAAGGATGAGACATCAAGCAAAGCATCTCTGTTTATCAGGCCGGACATTCTGAGGGGAGCCTTTAAGGGTCTCCCAGGAATTGATTTCAGAGGTGGCACTGTCTCTCAGCAATGGACATCAGGAATGCTTTCATCTGGGGACCATTCAGGGCAGGCTGTAGGCATGACTTCTGAGACTTCTCCTGAGACTCTGAAGGGCTCTGACCTCCCTTCCAAAGGTACACATTTTTCTGAAATTGGACGAGCCTATCAGAGCATTGTAGGCAATGGGGTCAATTTCCAAGGCTCTTTGCAAGCCTTCATGGATAGCTTTGTCTTGAGCTCTTTGAAGAAAGAGAAGGAAGTGAAGGAGAAAGCCCTATCAGATCCACTTTCCATGAAAGTCCATGGACCAGATGGTGGTGAGGAAAAAAATAGTGGAAAATGCTCCCAGAGGAAATCAGAGAAATCTCAATATGAACCCCTGGATTTGTCTGTAAGGCCAGATGCAGCTTCTCTCCCAGGCTCTTCGGTGACTGTTCAAGACAACATTGCATGGCATGGCTGCTTGTTTTGTTCTTTTACGACTTCATCAATGGAATTGATGGCCCTTCATCTCCAGGCCAATCACTTGGGCAAAACTAGACGTAAAGACAGTGCTTTGGTAGCTACAGGAAATGGCAAGGACCAAGCCAGGGAAGTGAGCAAAACTGGCTTGCTCCCTTCTACAGTACAATCTAGCAAAGAGGTAGGAATCTCCAATGTGATTACCCACCTTGACTCTACTTCTGAGAAGATGACCCAAGGTCACGGCAAAGAGACTTTGGGAGAACAAAAGAACTCTGCCTGGTCTGGTCATATGGACCCGCCATTTTGCAACTTTACTTCAGACTTCTACAAACAATTTGGGGTTTACCCAGGAGTCATGGGCTCAGGATCCTCCTGTGCTAACAACGAGTCCGAAGGCAAAGTGCAGCCTGAAGATGACTCAACGATCCTGCTCCCTGAGTCTGTGAACAAAAATGCTACTGACGACCTGTCTGATATTGCCTCATCTGAAGACATGGAATCTTCCAAGGAGGAAAACAATGAAGAGGAGGATATTGAGACAGAACCTGAAATCATGAGCAAACCATTATCTGTCCTTAACAAGGATAGCAGCAATGATGGAGGAGACAGCCTCCCCAACACCGTTGCCTCCCAGCCGGCCCAAGGACTTGTCTCACCTTTGCCCCAAACGTCCGAGAAGCAGTGGCATGGCCCAAATCTTCTTCCATCCCATGACACCTCCACAGGGGTGATGAAAGCAGAACAGATCCCAGGACCCCAGGTCCTGGAGAAGCAGATGAACATGTTGTCAGTCCTAAGAGCCTATAGCTCTGAAGGCTTAGCAGCCTTTAATGGACTTTCGAGTAGCACAGCAAGTAGTGGATGTGTCAAGAGACCAGACTTGTGTGGTAAGTTTTAGAATCCTCTTTCTTGAGTTCCTTTCTCAAAAGATTAGTGCCAAATGGTGCATTAAAAAAAATAGGGCAAAATGTCCAGTAGAAAATTTGGAATTAAACATAGGTAACGCTGTATGTGCAATTTAGACAATCATACAATGAATCCATTTTAAAAAAGACATTTTTGAAATCATACTATTTGTGTCATCCAAGTCTAGAGAACCTGTGTGAGGGATGTGAAGAAGGGGACCCACAGTATTGACTGCACATGTTTTTAATCCATATTTTGGAGGGGAAAACAGTTTATATAATAAAAAAGACATGGTAACTTGAAAACTTTTCAGTATTTTCAACTTCTCTGTAAGAGTCCTAAGAGAAATCCTTAATGCTTTGCTAAGCCAACCTTGCTTTCTTAAACTTTTCTTCATGTTGACTTAGAAGATACTCAAATCACCTAACACTAACCAAAATCCAGACCAAGTGACTGCCTGGGCCTCTCTCTAATTAGGGAGTTTGGATTTAAGGCTTTTGTGATTCAGTTGGAGGAAAGCAGAAGGCAGTGGTCTTTAATTATCCAGGGCTTAGATTATTGTCTGTTGGCAGTTCTAACAGGGGCTATCTGGCGGTGAATTGCCTGATTAGGAGTGTTCCTACAGGTAACTTAAAGGCTCTGATTCTATTTATCCCTGATTATTCCTACATAATCTAGCCTTTAAACTGGCATTGCACATTACACTTACACTTCCTCATAAAGCATAGTTGCCCCATGGTGTTTTTTTGTTCTTTGTTTTGTTTTTAAATAAAGTTGGAGCCATCTGGATGGATGTAAAATTGGGAGAAAAAAACACTACAGGGTGGGAGAAACAGGTTGTCCTGAAGGCTTAGGTATCCTCAACTCCAAGTACTTCTGTGAAAACACTTTTCAGACCCTATTTAGCCCCTTTGCAATTACTTGTCCACTCCAAGAAAGTAAACTAATGGAGGAAAAGAGAGGATGGCAAGCGTTGTGGTGTCTATAATCTAGAAATGGATTTTAATGGCTTTTTTTCCTGATTTAAAAAAAAAAATTAAAAGGGAATCTCTCCACCATAGAGAGCTGCTGGCCACAGGAGGCTGCTTCCTATCATCAAGTAACAAGCTACAGGAAGCAGTAGTCTGGCTGCATAAATTGAATTGATGTATCTCTCCTTTCCCTCCCCTTCCCTAATTCACTGAGAATATAATCAGGTAGTAAGAAATATTTTTTTTGAATTGTCAAAAATCACTAAATGGATTTCTGACAGCTCAAAAAAATATTGACAGTTCCTTATGCCACATGATTCACAAAGCCCCATTAGCCATACCCCCAATCTATTTTTAGCCAAATACAATTCATTACTCTTGAAGTTGTTAAAAAATATATTTAAAAGGGGGGAAAAGGAAAGGAGTTAAATGGCGCTTCTCAAGAAGAAAAGGAAAAATTGGACTGACTTTTAAGTGTTCTATTTTTTTTTTAAAGTTTGGGATTGGGGCTTTTTTTTTTAAAGTCTATTTTCAGTTCTTTTAACTACCTACATAGGACCATAGTTACTGCCAGGAATCCATGCATCAGAAAAGATCAAAAACTGGCATGTTAGTAAGCTCATTATTATTGAAATGAGCTCATATTACCCCTATTAATTTTTCCATCTTCCTATCAATGCAGCAGGAAGACTGCCTGCCTTTGATGAAGCCCGCCCAATGGTATCCTATTTAACTGGAGGCATGGGGGGCTGGGGAGCACAGCTCAACAACATTAGAGAGTCTGTTCCATTTTGTAAGCTATTTCCACCGAAGCTGCAATGCGAGTCCTCCCCGCTCCCCTCCCAAAATAGCAGCTCACGACTCCCAGCTGACATTTCCATTGGTATGTACAAAAACAGTTCTTAATCAAGCCCTCAGCCATTGTGGTACAGCAGCCATGATGCGTGCCTACCCCTCTTCACCAAGAAGAGACTGATGATGCTAAACTTGCAAACTTTATGGGAATACCTCACTCTTACTCCATTCCCTCCCCCATTATGGGTACCATGTCCATTTTCTCCTGCCAATTTTCAGAGTTCACCTCGAAATAATCTCTATCTCTACTAGATGGGATATCTAGCCTGGAGACTTCCTACCCCATTAGATTGTCTTCCTCTCCTTACACTGTTATCCCCTTATTGGTCCTCCAGACTCTTGTTTTACAGAAGTCCACAGGGAAAAAATGCAATTGTCTTCATCCCTGTTCATTAACAAGTTGTAAGTACAGGACATCAATGAGTACCTGGGAGGAAGACGTAAAAACATAACAAAACCAAAATAAACATACAAAAAAAAGCAGCCTATTTATTCAAACTCTCCAGTTTGCTTTTCTGACCTGACATTGCATGGAACACATTTGACAGTTTCAAGAAGCCAAAACACACGCACATACTGATCCTCAACATTCTAAATGTAATTAACATTAACACTATAATTAAATGTCCGTGGGTGATCATTTCCCTCTACCTCTCTGTCCTGACCCTAGCTAGATAGGTATTGCCAACTTAGGTCTGTCTAAATCCAACTTCTTTCAAATCACAGGTCAAAGTCTAAAATGGTGTCTATTGCACTCAAATTGGAATGGGGAATTGAAGCTGTGATTGAAATAATTCAAGTGAAAACTGAAATTCAAAGAAAAAAAAGAAAGGAAAGGTGGCATTCAGGCCCTAAAATCCCCCATCAGTTTGCACATGTGGAACCATGTTTGTAGAAGTGAGAGTAGCTGTTGTTGTTGTGTGGTTGCTTTTTTTTTCTCCTAAAAGGAACTTCTATTTTCTTTGTCTCATAGAAGCATATGGTAGAGCGTCTGCATAGCTAACTTAGTGGATAAAAGCAGATTATAGTCAGCTCACCAAAAAGTTCATCAGATCAGATCACCTCACATTTGCCAGTGGACAGAACCTCATGTTATCTTAAGAACCTGTAATCTGTTAAATTGTACCCATGTTTCAGGCTATATTTTATATTTTAAGCTGAATTTCTTTCTCATGCTTGAAATCTATTTTTTTTAACTAGATCTATGATTTCATTGCTATAGGCATTAACTCCCTCAGACAAAGCAGACCAGCAGCTACTCTGTGATTTAGTCTTAGAGAATTACCTGGGGACGCTAAGGGGGTAAGTGACTTACATGGGGTCACTTGATTGACATATGAAAGGGTAGGACATGAATTTAGGTTCTGAGGCCCATTTCCTACTATTTCAAGTGTAACGTTTCAAATATTGGACCTGGAAAGCAATGCTAATTTATAAACCTGAATTGTAGAATAGCCTATCTTCTTCCCCCACCCCCAATTATTGCACTAGGAAGAAGGGGGTGGTATAAAGGGCTGATCTTGGAATCAGAAAGACCTACCACTGATACATACCACCTGTGTGATTATGGACAAGTCATTTACTCTTCTAATGTCCCATTCAACTCTCCAAGACTATAAATTGTAGACAAATTGCTGATCTTCATTGTGGAAGAAGCTCCCCACATTGATCAACTAAGAGTTCCAGAGCAAATAAGTAAATTTCTTAAATTTCTTAAAAGAAAAAAAATAAAGAACAAGCAAGAGAGAAAAGAATTCAACATTGTCATTATGTTAGTGAAGAGTGAAGTGTTTTTTGTTTTTTTTTATGGCACTTATATAACCCAGGCTTGAGCCCTGGGTTACATGTTACACACAAACTTCGATTTCAAAGAGCTAGGATAAGAATTTCCAAATATATTATCTTGCCACCCAAGAAACTGCAATGTTAGGTTAGCCTGACAGATGTGAGATACCTTTGAAGGGGCTGGAGGGACAAATAGCACTATGTGAAGAGGCATTTTTGATGAAGCTAGATGAAGCAACTTTGTTTTGTTAGTATAGGTCAAATCCCCTTACTGGTACCATTTTGCCACAGCCCACTACCACAAAATATTAGCTTAATAAAGAGTTTTACAAGTTCCAGCAGATGGCCTATTGGCTTTGAATAGCAATCTCTACAAAGGAACTCTAGTATCAGCAAAGAAATTTGGATGTGCCCTTGAAGCTTTCTGTAAGGAGAAGTTTGACCTTTACTTAACATTTGTAACAGGACAGAAACCCTACAGCTTCTTGATAGAGCGGGACCAGTATTTGCACAGTGGGACAGTGACTTGGCCAGAAGGGCATTTATATCCAGCAAGAGCTAGAAAGAGAACTTAGTTTCCAAATTGGTGCAATTTGGCCCTGTGCTGTTCAACGTTGCTCATCAGTGACTCAGAGGAAGGCATGGATGGATGTGTTTATTAAATGTAGGGATGACATAGAACTAGGAGGGATAATAAATATGTTGGATTACAGAATCCAGATGCAAAAAGGTCTCAGTCTCTAGAATGAGGGGCCATATCTGATATGGTGAAGTTGAATAGGAATTATCATCAAGCCCTTCACTGTGTTTAAAAAAAAATACCCTATAAATATAGAATAGGAGAGATAGAGTGAGAAAATAGTTCACATAAAAGGAGCTGGTAGTTCAGTGGGCTTCAAGCACTATGCAAGTGAACAATAGTGACATGGTAGTTTAAAACTAATGAAATAATTAGGCTGTACATACAGATGCATCGTGTCCATAATGAGGGAGTCGCATTATACTCTGTCCTATTCAGAGCACATCTGGAATAGTATGTGGAGTTCTGGATGCCATATTCAGGAATGATATTGACAAACCATGCCCCTTTCCAAAGGAAGGTGTGACTGGGATGAAAAGGAGTCTGGAAACCATTATGTGAATATTCTTTGAAGGAGCAGAAGATACTTAGCCTGGAGAAGAGGAGACTTAAAGGGAACACAGTTTTCCTATCTTCAAGGATTTGGAAGGCCATCCTGGGGAACACAATTATTAGATTTGTTTTGCATAGTTCCCAGAGCATTGATTTGAAGTTGCAGAGGTAGATTCTTGCCCCATGTGAGGAAAAACTTCCTCTCCATTAGAGTTGCCCTGACATAGAACGAGCTGACTTAGAGGTTGTAAGTTTCTCAATACTGGGATATCAGATAGAAGTTGGAAAACAAGTTGTTCTGATGTTATGGAGTGGTCTGTTTAGATAAGGTGGGAGGAGATGCTCTAAGAAATCCTTTAACGGAGAGAAGACCCCTGAGATGCCACAATTCTATTACATGCTTTTCTGACATCAAGAGGCTTCACTGGAGATGCTAGGATACCCAGCAGAAGGAGAATGTTTCATTTTGTATGCTCAAATATAGCTAGACCTTTCAAAGGCTGGTATGAAAAAGGACTGCAGGACACTGGATATGTAAATACATTGGAGAACTCTTTACCAGACAATCCTACTGTCTCTGGTTTCTCTGTCTTTGAGGAGATGCCAGGCAATGCCTGGTCCTAAACTTTAGGTATGCCAGCTTAGTTGGTCGCTTAAGATTTAGGATTGTTGCAGTTAATTCTGTCCCTCTCCTTCCCTAATATTGGCCTTAACTTTTGTCCTAATGTGATTTAGGTTTTCCCAGTAAATCTAATATGCATGGTTGATGGAAAAGCCTTAGGGCATGTTGCTTAGACAATAGGTTGACTACCACATTTCTCCTAGGCCCTGAGAATCTCCATTATACAGCCAGAATTAAGGATGCTGCTCACCTCTCCCTCTACTTTTTTCCAAGCAATCATAGGTCATAGGTCAATATATGCATATACATCTATATGTATATGTGTGAATATGCACATATACACACATACACATGCATATGTGCATACATGTGTATACACATGTGTCTACACATGTGTCTCTGTGTTTACATATTTGTTTATATACATATACACATATATGTATTGTGTCTATCACAAAGTCCAATATAGATCTGAAAGATAATATGCCATTAGATAGTATACCAAATCAGGTAATTTACTCCTCAGAAAGACCTAGTGAGAAAGTTAGGTTTAATAATTATTAATAATAACTTCTGAGCCCTTTTCTATAAATTGAATGATTTGATACTGTTTTGTAGAAAAGCCGTTTCTTAAAGGAGTAAGAAAATTTGAGAAAAAAATCCCTAATACCCCCAACAAAAAGGAGCATTTTCTCCCTGACGGGAATTCTGAATTGGAGGAGAATTTGGTTGAAGGTGATTAGATGTTGTATCATAAGGATATGAGAGGGTGTGTGAAAGTCCCTGCTTTAGCTTCCGTGAACTAAAAGTATAGGGCAACACATGTCCCTGCAGCTGCCTTCGGGAACAAGACCCCAGCAGGAGCTTGTATGGGAATAGCAGCAAGAGAGAGCAAGACTGGGCAGTGATTGAGGCAAATGAAGTTCCTGCCTACTATAGTGGGGGAATAAACCCAAGTAAAAGAAGGAAAAAATCATGGAAGAGATAGTATATTCATAGAATAAAAGAGTTGGGAGAAACCTGGAAAATTCATTTAGATCTCCTTTCTGCTTATAGGTGGATAGACATCTGCATCCTTTGGGGTCACCAAATGGCTACTGTATTTTAAAGACATTGGGGAAGGAATTCCACAGGAACTCTTACAAATCCTTAATATCAGGAAATATAAGCTTCTATATATTCCTCGCACTACAACCAAAAGGCATTATGTTGTGGCAGAAAGATCATTGAGTTAGTAGTCAGGAGTCTAGATTCTTTAAGTTCTGTCTCTAATCTGTTATATGACTTAGGGTAGGGAACTTAACCTCTCTAGGCCTCAGCTTTCTTATTTCTAAAATAGATTTAATAATATCTTGCCTGCTCTCAAAAGGATAGGATGAGAATGAAATGGAAAAGAGAGATATTAAAGCACTTTAAAAAAAAGAATGGGTTTGAATAGTAATGTGTCGTTACACTTTTCAATTTGGGTCCTCTTGAATTTCCGCTAAATTTCAAAATGAAGCCATCTTAGCCAAACTTAGAAACACATTCTTGGGTGGGTGGCTAACACAAGATAAATCATATCAGATGGTCTACATATCTCTTAGTAGTAATGGAATCTTTTGTGATGTAGGCATATCACTATAACTACAGAACCACTGTGAGTCTGACATTGGATTAAAAGGAGAGGCACATGTCATGTTTCCACTTTCAAACTTTTCAGCCCTAGCGTCCATCAGGCCACGTTGTTGATGGTCTGTTCTTGGTCTGAAAAGGTTAGCTTTGAAAATGGTCCTGTTGATTATATTATGATTACACCAAATTATTAGTATTACATGATAGCAGTGGAGCTGAGAGGGCAATAGTTACATCAGTAAAAAGACTCCAATGTAGCTTTTATCAAAAAATGGTAAATTTCTTATAGTAAATTAGAGGCCTCTAGCAGAGATCTGGTTATTGTAAGTGAAAACACTTCAAAAAATTGATAAAAGGCTAAGTGAATATAAGATACTATCATTGTCTTTGGGGTAAGGGACAGTATTATCCATAGAGATGATTCTGGGTTCAATGGTGGTATAGTAAGCACAGGTCATTCTAAAGCAGACCATTGGTTGGAATGAGAAGATACAAATCCAAATCAATTATCTGAGATATCCCAGGCAAAATCAAACAAATACAACAGAAGCCAATGAAGTTGTGACTTTGGGAGACGTTAGAAGTGTCCTCTATAGGACTCTGGTTTTTCTTGAGTGTGTGTCAATACCTTGAGAAACAGAATATTGGATGAAGAGTAGGCCTTTAGTGTTGGGAAAGCCTGAGTTCAAGTCAAGTTTTGCACATTCTGGCTATGTGACCCTGGATAAGTCACTTAACCTTTCAATGTCTCCAGAGAACTCTCTAAACCTATGAGTTGTAGAGCAGGTGCTATGTTATAATAACAGAGGGAGTTTCCTTACCAGGTGTTTCTTATGCCAACAAAATCACAGATCTAGTAAAAAAAAATATAATAATAATAATATCTGGACTCACTATTTTAGTTAAGACGGGCCTTTTGGCACATGGCTGTGCCAAAATCAAAACCGTGGTGCAAGGAATTGCTTTTGCATGGGTACCGATCACGAAATCTGTATTTTACAATTTGACCATTAACTCCAATAGTGGTTGGCAGTTTCAAGTTCACATGGTCACTGGGCCTTGAATCTGCACATCCTGCCCCTGCATTAGCTGCAAATGAGGACTGTTTGGAAGTTTGCTTTCATGCACTCTTTCTCATAAGTCTTGTGATACAGCTGGCATGATGGTACCACCTGACCCTTCCCTTTTTAGCCAGTAGCCCTGCCAAAGGTTGCACCTTCTTTTCTTTTCCATTCGCATAGGGATCAGCAAAGATGGCTTTCCTTGATCCACTGTCAAGATTCTCAATTCTGGGCAAGTTTCCATTTCCTTCCCCCCCTCCTTTATTCTTTACCCCCATTGAGGTGGAGGCAGTATCATTTGTGTAGTGACATTAAACCAAACTCCTATGGCATTTTTTTCCTCCTCCTCCTCCTTGATTATTATTATTGTTTTTTAATTAAAAGGGAATGCCACTGGTGTGATGTCGTTTGCACCACAGGATAACAGGACTGTTGTGTGAATCTCATTGTGTTTGCCAAATGGTCCACCAGTCATTTCAGAACAAACAAATGGATGGTGGCTGTAAGTCTGCAAACACTGGTGACATTTAGCCGTGTTTATGTTCCTTTCTTTTTGCTGCATATTTTTGGCTCAAAAAGCTACTATCTGAATCTGCAGAGCTTCCTAAGCTGGAGCAAAGTCTATATAGCTTTAACTGAGGTAACGGAGTCCTTGGATTCCATCACACCGCCCACCTAGTAATTAATCAAGGTTATAGCAGAGGAAGGAGGACCCCGTCAGTGCTGAGGCTCTCTCAGTTTTTAAACATCATGCCTTGAAGAGGAGGGAGGGGAGGTGTTTGTTACAGCCAACTTCTCACTCCTTGAGGGAATGCTGATTCTCAGCCTAGGCCAGTTCTCCCATACCCATCAGAGAAAACATTTCTTTAGCTCCCTGATTGGGTTGCTTATCCTTTCTCTCCTTTGTAACTGGTTGTTTTTTGTTTCTGTTATTTTAGTCTTTGCCAACTCCAAATGATGATTTGAATTGAGAGCCCTCTAGATATATGCTGAGTCTTAGCTGCTGAAAGATACATATTTTTTTCCCAGACACTATTTGTAAAGCCCAGGTTTCATATAAACAGTAATTATCTGCTATTACTTGTATCTGATAGACAGTACCTCTATATCTAATTACCAACCTGCTCTAATAATTCAGCCCATTCTTGCTTTAGCCAGGAATTGAAGGACCAAATTTATAAATATTGCTTTATCATCTCTTACATTAAACAATTAGAAATTGTAGTGTTAGCCTAGCTTCCAAATGTATCTAGTCAGCAATTATTTCAGGATTGTTTAATAAATCTGCCCATTTTCTTGCAGGTAAGTGACCCCCAGTTCTATTCGGTATATCCGGAGTTGCTATTGCCCTCCCATTCTCCTCGATGATTACCTGCAGCTTGTTAATTATGTAAAGCCAAGAGAAGAATGTATACACATATGTGTGTTTAATAAATAATGACTATTGGCACAGGTATGTGTATACACAAGGCACACCAACCTACAATATCCATAACAAATAACCACGGATGGCTAAAAATACTGGCCCATATGTTCATCTATTAGTCATGGATTTTGAAGGCTTAGTCACTCAAATTTGAGGGAAAATTCTCAGTAAAAATATAGGTCCCCAGGACAAATGTTTGTGAAATGGAGGTTCCCCATCCCATTTACATGTCCGTTCACCTGTGGGAAAACCTGAACTTGGAATAAACATACATACATACACACACACACAAACACAAACACACACACACACACACACACACACACACACTCCTAATGGCCTTGTGTTGCCTCAATCATGCACTCAACAGAATAGGTGCACAACAGGTATGCTTTCGTGCGCGTGTATGTGGGTGTTGCTTGTAAATTCACCACAGGCCTCTAAAGATTTGGCCCCAGGATTTTTTTTTTTTTTTTTGCTGCTGCTGCTTGAGTGTCTAATTGTCCTGTATTTTGTAACTCTTTAGAAGAATACAGAAAAGTGCAGTCTTTACCTTTCTTCATATTCTTTAAGCAGTAATATTGCTAGTTTAATATTGTGTCAGGTCCTAATATGAACCAGGAGGCGATGACAGTAGAATTCAGTGAACAGCACCTTGACATCCACAATTTAAAAAATGGTGATTGAAGCGAACTGTGTAAACTTGTACTGGGTTATCGTGTGCTTTGGAATAGAGTATTGTTGAAGTAATTAGAAAATATATTAAGGTTTTCCTGGTAATGAAGGCATGTAAGTTATAATAATTGTAGCTTTCTGAATAAGTGTCAAAATATATCTTTAAATGTGCTGTACGTGGAGTTACAAGTTAGGTCACCTATGAATGGAATGTAAAACAATACAAAAACTGCTTCAATAACTTATCTTGGTATTGCTAATAAAAAAAAAAGCTGTGAAACATTAGTGTAGTTTGGAGTCATTATGTTAATTCATTCCACAACCGTCCCTTCCCCCTCCCTCTTCTTCATCCTCCCTGAAGTCCTTGTGTTGGAAGCCCCTACAGGACCTCTGGGCAATGATTTTTTTTTTTATAATAGTCCCCAAACCAAGCAGCCTATGGCGCAACTGATTGCATTTTTCCATCTACCTATAGACACATCCCTGTAATGGACTGCTCGTGACAGTGTGACTATTGAGTGTTGTTCTGATTTGAGAGGGTTTTGTACGGTAATCAATGGGAGTATCTGCGTGTGTGAGTGCATGTGTGTATATGTGTGCATGTGTGAGTTCATGTTTTTATCTCTGTGCCTTTCAGGGATGTGTCATGAATCATCTCTACCATGCAGGCTCATGTGAAAAGCCTACCCTGGAAACATGGCGCACATAAACACTGAGAAAACAGGGCCTTCTCAACATTGCCATCAGCAGTTCCCTATAAAATAGGCAGAGGCAGAACCATAATTAGCAATTTTGGCTTCTGGGGGCAGGGCAAAAGACAAATCACACACTAGGACTAATTTTTATTTCAAATTTATTTGAGCTTACAAGGGAGGGGAGAGATGCTGATACATAAGACTTTGTTGAGGGGGGGAGCTATGCATGCAAGATAACCAGCTCCTATTGGAAAGGGACCCTAGGACACCATGAGGCTGCTGCTTGTAGGCCACAAGGCTTTCAGGAAGTGAGGTGGGTAGGAGTTCACCTGGGATTTGACCATTGGGTATAGGAAGGGTACCATCTGGTAGTTCACTATTTTCACTAATTATTTTTGCTAACTCAGGTCCTCAGATCAGTTGTTTCTATTGCTGAATGACTGGGAATACTGTCAGTGTGCCCTCTGAGTATTGCTGCCCTGAATCAAAGCTCTGTTTGTCCCTCCATAGTTATGTCTCCGGGAAGAGGGGGCTGTATAAGTCAAAACTTCTTATAACAAAAATTGTGGGGAAAAAAAGTTTTTATAGTCTTAAAATTCAGCATGGTGAAATTACTGAACCACTGGCTTGGGCTCAGGAATCATGTTGTTGTGCCCGTGTTTGTGATAATGAGATTTGGCCTGCCACCCTAACATTTTAGGGAGATTTTTTTTTTACTATGAGCCATATTATGGGATGAACTATCTTAATTGCATTTCTCCTGCTTCCTAGCTTGGAGAAAGGAGTAGTTAATACCTGTTCTTTCTCTCTCTTGGCCTTTATTTCAAATTCCGTCTCTTGCCGGACAAGAGCTGCTTCTGAGAGAAAGTCCCCATGCTTCTGTTGTGGAAATTTTAAGCACGGAGGCTATCTCCCCACCCCTACCTATGCCCCTAAATACCCGCTACCTAGTTGGCAGAGCAAGGAGGGGGAGCAGAAACAGTGGAATCTGTTTCCCAGTGACAAATTTCTATTAAAATTGTCAGTTTGAATAACCTGTCAGTACTTTTTATTAATTCCACCTAAACTCCATGAGTCAGGGCCTGACATTTCAGTGTTCTGTGTCACACTGGGAAAAAGCTGTAGTTCAGGCATGGAACAATTACGTTGCTGTTGACTAGTTGAAAAATCCCCCATGGTATTTATGATAAAACTGTTACAGTGATCCAGACCTCGAAGACATAAATATTGGATTGCATGGCCCCTTTCCCACCTCCCATTCCCTGATTAGGGATAAATTCTATGAGACTTGAGCCAAATTGGGCACCAACAGCCATCTTCTTCAAAGTATATATTTTTTGTCTTCAACAGAAAAGGGTGTTATGCAAACCTAAGTATCAGGAGAGGAAAATATCCCCTTCAGCATACTGTGGAAAGTGTGAATGAGCTGAACATTTCCACGAAGGGTAAAGTCGTAGGCATCTTAACAGCATGATCCGGGTTCATAATGTTACATCCCAAACCGCAATTAGAAAATTGCGTTGGCATCGCTAAGGTGGGTGTGAGCTGTGTCAGCACTTACCTGAGGCCTCCGTTCGAGTTCTCCAAGGACTTCTCATGGGAGAGACTGATTCTCATTTATATTTACAAACACTTGATTCCCTTTCTTGGGTGATTATATACACATGAGGAAAGAGAGGAAAGTGGTGCTGATTAGGGAGAGTATTCAGGTAAAGTTTTTAATCCCCTGTTTTCTTCTTGTTACGTTGAAAATAACCAATACAGTCAAGTTAAGACAACAAGCATTTATGAAGTACCAACAATGTGCCAGGCATGCTGCTGAGCCCTGAGAATACAAGGAAAAGCAAAATACAGACCCAGCTTTCAAGGAGCTCACAGTTTGATAGGGAAGACAAAATGCAAATAACTGTATCCAAACAAGAGATAGGTAGGTAAGTAGGTGGATGGATGGATAGATAAATAGATAGAAAGGTTCATAGATAGATAGAAAGAAAGAAATAGGTAAATAGGATAGACAGAAAGATACATAAAAAGAAAGAGATAGAAAGATACATGGAAAGAAAGATATACAGAAAGAAAAGATACACATACCAAAAGATACACATAAAAAAGATACAAAGAAAGATAGAACGAACATAGACAGATAAATAGAAAGATACATATGTAGAAAGAAAGACAGGAATAGAAAGAAAGAAAATACATAAAAAAATAGAAAGTGATGGATAGAAAGATACACAGAGATAAATAGAAAGATAGAAATATAGAAATACATAGATATATGTAAATATAGGCATATACACATACGTATACATGTGTATATATGATAATTAGAAATAATCATAGAGGGAAGGTGCAAAGATTAAAGTGGACTGGGGGAGGCTATTTGTGGAAGGTGATACTTTAGCTGAGCCGTGAAGGAAGTCAGGGAAGCCAGGAGATGGAGATGAGGAAGGAGAGTATTCCAGGCATGGGAGACAAGTCAGGGAAAATGCCAGGATTCAGGAGATGGAGTATCTTATACAAGCAAGGAGGCTAGCATCCCTGAATCACAGAGCATGTGAAGGGGAGTAAGATATAAGAAGAATGAAAAGGAAGGAGGAGACCAGGTTATGAGAGGCTTTAAAAACCACATAGACAATACGGCAGACCTCCATGCCTGTCACTAGGATGACATGCTGATTCCACTAGGCTGAGGAACTAAAAATCCCCAGTTTTAATTAAGAAGTGCACCATGGAGATGCCACCCAGTCCTCTACCTGCCAGCATAATGGTGCTGTCAGGACCCCCCAGGGAGAGGGATTAAAGAGAGGAGGGCATGGCTGTCCTCCCAGTGCCATGCATGACTTACTTCTCCACTTCTGGAGGGTTGGGGGGATCGGGGAGAAGAAACGGAAATCATTTTCACTGGTCCCTCCCGAGGCCCAGTTCAAGCCCTGACAAATTGCCTTCATGTTCCACTGCTCATGACTGGACACTTTCCTGATCATTTAGCTCAGCCCCAAAAGTACAACTTTTCACACTCCCATTGACCTTTGGTGCCATTAAAAGGCTTACCTATGGCTCTAAGGAGACCAGGATAGATCTCAATGAGAGCTACTTGCTTACTAGGGTAAGGACAACTCCCCAAGCATAGTCTATGTGAAATAAGTTAAAGGAAACACGCAATAGAAAAAAAATCATTTTTCTACCCATTCATTCTGAGAGCCAGAAAGCCTCTCCAGAGCCATAGGCAGTTGTCTGAGCTGTTCTCTTTCCCTTCTTCAAGAACATGTAATCCCTCTAATAGCATCTCCAAGCCAGGAAATTCAGGAAATGCTCAGAAGATGGAAATACAATGGAGTCATTCTCCAGAGGAAACTTCTCAAACTTACATGAGACTATAGTGGATTCTCAACTTCCTAATTTTATGAAGCCAGCACCAACCACTCTCCACACTTTTGTCTCCCTCTGCAACCTGCTCCCTAACTTCTTAGACTCTCCTCTTTATATATGTACACACACTCTGGGAAACCAATTCTCTTCTCAGTGGTTGTGCTTCCTAGGAATGTTTCTGTCTGCTCTATGAAAAAGAGGTATTTTTTTCCAGTCTCAATGGAATTGACTTTATTTTGGCTACATTACATGGGAAAAGGAAAATCTATTCCCTATTAGCCCATACTCCCTACCCTGCCCCCAATTTCCCATCATCCCGTCCCTTCATTGGCCCAAATGGCTATGCACCACCCATGTTACCTTTGTAATTGAACATCCACTGTGCTTAGTAGGGCATTTTTTCCTATGGGTCCTCCACCTTGGGTACCTTGGCTGCATATTTTATGCTCTTTGTAGAGCACAGACTGTCCACTGGTTTGAGCCTTGATGAACTGCCACATTTCTTGATCCACTGCTCATGGTTGAGTGAGACCTCAACCGAAGCGGAGAAAAGATCCATGTTGTAGAACGGAGAGAAGTCTCGGGGAGGAGGTGTCTGTGGCTTATGAGGAAAGTCAAGAAATGTGGGGCATTGCACTCTGGAGCTAATGGTAAGAGAGGCTTCTTTCAAACCATTTATTCATTTAACTATGTTGGGAAATATTTCTGCTTTGATGAAATTTAGGTTGTTTCAGGGGGGAAAATGGAGAGTAAATGCTGATGATACCAAACTTTGGGAAATGATTATTGCTCATGCATAGTCACTTCTTTTCAAGGAAATTCCCCAATGATTAAATTATACCTTGAAATATGCAGCCGTGCATTGGCAATCATGCCGCTGTCGCATATAAAAAATGCTATGCATTTTTGAGGTGGAAGTAGGGAAGTTAGCATAGCTATTTCATCACCAAAAAAAATTCCTCATCCGCACACCCAGAAGACGTCTAGATAAATGAGTGATTTGGCTTTCTTGTTATTTGTGAAGTTGTCCAAATATATGCATCTAATGGGGTCTTCCAATTCCCAAGTTATGTAGATATTGAATTTTATTTTTCTACATCTATCTTTGTCAAATGATTAGGGTCTGCTCATGGTTATCCACAATAATGGAGAAACGCAATGGAGTGGATAATCCAAAATCATGATTAATACTCAAAATTATCTATCATTGGCTTTGGAATGCATTATTTAATTCCTCACCAGCAAACCTCCCACCCCCATCCCAAAGATTTACTCTCCTATTTATATTAGGCTTAGTCATACACTAAAATTAGTTTTTTGTTTCCAGGGCATGCAATCAGCTGACAATAGGAGCTGACCCTCAAATCAGAGGGCAGCCAGTATAGGATAAAACTTTCAGTATGTAATGGAATTGGTAGGTGGGTAATTCGGGGCTGACTTCATCAGGTTAGCTATTTCTTGTCACATGAGAAGTTTATCTTCTATTTAACAATTGTAGTCACTTTGGAAGGTAGGTTGATTCTTTCAGATCCCTTTGTATAGTCAATAGAGTAAAAAGTGATTTAGTAGAAATCTATTGGTCAGAGAGTTTACTCTTCCCTCTTTCTACAATGTAATATCTCCTTACTGCTAGTATTTGACCAGCAACAGAACATACACTCCAATACTATCTATTTTAAATACTGAAATATGTATTATCTGAAGAAGATGTTCAGGAAGTAGAAGTATGGATCAGATGGCATCTCAAGATTCTCTCTAGATTTAGACTCTTGGGATTCCATGAAGAAATCATCCCAGTTGGTTGTAGAATATAGGATCAGAGTTCATTTTTCTTAGGCTCTGCCTTTAGGGTAGTTAGTTTGGGACAGTATTATTTGCTATCCAGTGGAAAATTGAATAATTGCTATATGATGAAGAAAACTAAACCAAAATTATAAGAATAGAGTTCAAGATTTATTCCTTCATTCACCCTTTTTCTTCCCTATTGAATGTCCATATTCCTCCTCCTGTCATATGATACAAACTTCAACCATTTTCCTACCATGTTTCCCACCACCAAACAAACCATGTTTGAATTCTTTTAAAGTCAAAACAATCAGTCAATTCAGTCAACTGGTCATATCAGTAGGAAAAAAATCAATGAGTCTGTGTTATTATATAGAAAAAAATAAATTGATTGTTTGACTGAATTGTTCACTTTTTAACCAGTTATGCTCACAGCCTAAGTTAGATAATACTTTGTTAAATTTTACTAAATTCCTAGATTTGCAGAGAGAACAATGATCATGTTCACTAGAGATTCCCAAGCACTTTTCAGGCATCAGTTAGCCAGTTAGTTACACTGTCTGTGTTGTAAGCCTGATGCTTTACTTCAAAGGCTTTCACTTTTCTTCCTTTAAGAATTGTGACAAATCCAAGGTAATCTTAAGAGTTCATGGATCCATATCAAGCCACTTGAAGATATTTTAAAATCTTCCTTTCTTTTAATATTTATGCCCTTTATTCCTTTATCCCCCATCTATCCTCATAATTCTCTTCCAGGCCTTATTTACCACCATCTGAAGTCAGCCCCCAACCAGCAGTCTTTCCTCATGATTTCCAGTTCAAGGTGTGAGTGCCTAAAGGCTCTGAATTTATTTCTGGTGTGAGTTTATGTGTGTATCTCTGTGTGTATATGTGTGTGTGTGTGTGTGTGTGTGTATAGTCACATTCCTAAGCTCAGCTGTCTCAGTGGCCCCAGCTATAAAATGGGATAACAAGAGACCAACAAGAGAGTGACATAAATATTAATATAAAATTTGAAGATGAGCATTGTCTTCAATGTGGTCATTCTGAAAATATTTGTCATCATTTTGGAATAAGACAGAAATTATATGAAGGCCCGAGTCTCCCTAAGACCTGACCAAGATGGTAGAGAATTCTATAATGTATTTTATGGATGTGATTTTCCAGCTTCTCTCAACATAGACTTAGTAGTTGACTGGCCAATTTCTTAGTTGCTCCTCTGCCAGATGATGTCCCCTTACAAAACACGGGATTCATGGAAATCACTGGGAGAACTTGTCACTGGGAGATTATTCATTGATAATCCTATCCATTTATATCCAAATAGTGCAATGAAGAAATATTCTTGGAAACACTGTGCTTCAAGTCATCATTGTTAAAATTTGGTTCAAATATTTCCCTTTAACTATCCCCTTCCCCACACTCTTCCTTTTTCTTTTTCTTCTTCTTTTCTTTCATCTTCTCCTTCCCTTTCTTCTCTTTCCTTCTCTTCTTTTTCCTTCTGATTTTTTCAAAGCAGTATCATTATTGAAGGTCTGGTATTCATGCCAGCAAATGACATGACAATCTTATATCCTAATGCCTTGCCATATACAGGAGATACAATCCTGAAGACTAGTAGATTGTAGATTAGATAGTCTATTATATATACCAGTATATGGTCAACTGTGTAAAAGATGGGAGCCTATTACAGGAATTCCATTATGCATCTTTTTTCAAAGCAAAGATTTTTTTTTGTAAATTGAATGATCACCCCTTAAGTTTGGCATTCTTAACTTTTTTGTGTTGTGTCCCCTTTTGGCAATCTAGGGAAGCCTATGTATCTCTTCTCTGAATAATGTTTCTAAATGCATAAAATAAAACACATAGCATTATAAAGCAAATCAAATATATAGAAATATAAATTAAGATATTGATGAAAAATGTTCACAGACCCCAATTTAAGAACTCCTGCCTTAATTTCTTTGTTTTGGACATCTGTTTGCTTGTTTTGTTTTTTGTTTTTGTTCTTCATATATTGGATTTGCTTAAGGTAAGGGTACATGTTCAAACCTTATTTTCGGCTTTTTGTGGTAGGAAGAAAAACAGCAGGAGCCCTGGAGGACAGCAAGTCAACATGGGAGGATTTGGGGTGATGGCACAGAAGGTACCCTGCCTTTTTAAACCAGCTATTGATTGGGATTCGGGTCTCCTAATCAAGTGGCCCTCCTCATGGTAGACATGGGAATTCCACTAGAGTTTGTTTTGCTCATTTTAGGATAGGGGTGGAAATTGATATCCCTTGTGGTTTCACCTTCAAACACCGCCCCCCCCATTCTTCTACTCTGAAGGAAATGACACCCAACATGACAGCAAGCCCATGGTAGCCACACAACCTCTGAGACTAGTAATGGCAAGGCAGGTTTGCCCACTCTCTGTGGGCAGACACAATGTAATACATCCATCAAAGCACAATCCTTGGGTTGGGAAACTCCCTTAGAACTAAACAGCAGCATGATAACTGACAACCTGATCCTCCTTTTGACTCTACAGAATCCCTATTTCCTTCAGCCCAGGGAATGGTGTCATTGTTCCAGGGCAGCCCAACTTGGGATACTGAGTGTCAAGAAATTGAAAGTGGAAAGAAGGAGGCTATATGGGGAGTGAGAGGGAGATAGAAGAGAGAAAGAGAGAAAAGAATGAGAAAAGATATTAGAGAAGAGAAAGAAGAGAGAAAAAAAAGAATATTAAAGGAGATCATTTATCTGAGAAACACAGAGGAAGACTGGAGAAAAGTAGACAAAAAATGAGAGAGAATACAGCCAGAGAAGGCTCCCTAAGGACTGAGGATGGGGAACTCATTAATCTGATTTGGTCCTCTCCCAGTAGAAGTGAACATGCGTGTTGGTGGGGTTGGGTGTTTATGGAATGAACCAGAGTGACTGCAGTTAGTAAAATGATCCTGGACTGGGGGCAGGGGAATAGTGAGGGATGGGTGAGGATGAATGAAAGTAAGGCATCAACACCAGCAGGGGTAGCCAAGGTCTGGTGTCTCCAATAGAAACATCCTCCCCCTCTGCTCCTCTACCATTTGTTTCAGGGGGGAAATGCTGCAGCTTAATCAGAATTATTTACAAGATAATGGTCCATTGTTTGCACTAAGACAGATGTTGTCTGTGGGAACTTTGTGTTTTATGCTTTATTCGCTCTTCTGCCTTTGCTGGGTGCAGATGGGCTTGGAGGAATGTGAGTTATTATCCCCTCAGACTGGAAATTTGGAGCTTTATAGGAGAGGGTGAGCCTGGCAATGGGTGAGCCTTCACTCATCCGAAGTGAGTAGACAGAGCCCCGAATTAATCCCTATAGCTAGAGGGGAAAGGGGTGTCCTTGGGGAGGGCATGGTGAAGGAGGACAAATACTCAGCGTGCTGCGAGTGATGATGGAGTTGGTTTCCCTTTTCCATAAGTACTATGTCTTCCCCATTGGTGGGAGTGCTCCACTCATCTCTCGCTCCCTGTAGCACCCAGTGATTAAACGGGGTCTTGTTTCCTTAATGGGTGGGTCAGTGCAATCGTCTTGTCTGAGTGGACATGAAGGATGCCCTCTGATTAAGATGTGGTTGCTCCCACTCATTTGAGATGTCAACAGTGACCTCTCAACCCTACAAATAGCATCTGGTCCTTCCCTTGGAAGGGGGAAGCCATTCAGTCCCTGGTTTTCAGCAGTAGTCGTGACCACTTAAGTTCTTTGGGTTTAGCCTTTCTGGCAAATGTTCTTGGAGAGAAAAATGATAGGAAGTGTGGAGCCGGGGACCAGTGTCCAATCGGGAGCTGTAATTCTCCAGTTATTTATTTTGTTTCAAGATACCTTCATCCTCTACCTCACCCAAAAAGTATCTTGTGTTCCACATCTCATTTAAAAGTAAAGGTGAATTAAGAATATATTCCATTAGAATGTAAGCTCTTTGAGAACAAGGACTATTTCAAAAGTGCCTTCTATCAGTGGTTGGTACATAGAAGACATTTACTTATTGATTGACAAGTTTTTTTTTTTATTTTAAGGATACTCAAATAGCCTTTAAGGTATTTAGAGACACATTTAAAATCAGAGCTGTGAATCCCTGCAGTAGAAGAAGGTAGCATCCTTTTGTTTGAAGCCCAAGTTTTATTGCCTATCTTAGGTATGTGATCTGAAAATAGCGATTTTTCTTGCCTCTTGGGATCCTAGAAATCCCAACACCAGAACCAGAAGTAATCTTAGAGATTATCAAGTATAACTCTTTACTGATAGAGAAACTGAGGTTCTGCAAAGAGAAGTCCCTTGTCTAGGGTGACACTGCTAATAAATATTTTGAGGCTTACTTGGAGAACAAAATTATGGGCCCAATGAAAATGAGAACTAAACAACGTATCTCTGAAAGTTTTGATTAATCATTGCTATTCTTCACCTGGTACTAAAGAGTCACACAGGTCCAGTATTAAACTGGGAAAACTACATTGATTAGGGTGAGCATTTATCCAGAAGGAACAGATTAGTTACTCCACTTCAAACCTGTCCCCAGTGTCTCCCTTTGGAGTAGGGGTAATCAAATAACTCTACTCCAGATTTTAATCTGTTTTTCATGGAAACAAATGGGTGGTGTTTTTAAGCATTGCCTTGATAATAAGTTTAAAAGTAGCATCCTGCCTTCTTAAAGGACAAAATGATTTAATGTAGAAACATATAAACAATGAAATCTGTCATGACATCCTGTAGCTAGCCCTCTGCTGATGACACTGGTGAACTCTTACTTCTGGTCAGGTTGACCACTTTTAGTTGAGACCAATTCATGGTGTAGATGCCCACACCTTTTGAGCCACAATAAGCCTCTCCTAGGAAGCCCTATGTTACCTGACCACACTTATAGAATTTACTCCTACAATTCCAAAAAAGTTACTGAAGAATGGCCAAAGTTGGGTTGCTTCTCCACTATCTTGACTACTTGTTATTTAGGAGAGGCAACCTCTCCTTAAGCATCACACCATTCCTAGGTAATAGCTCCCTCAATGAAAAGGATCTGGCCCATAGACTAAGGGGAAATATGGGGAAACTTTCAGTCCCCTTCCTGACTAGTATATAATTTGGGATGTATCAATAAAATCTGCTCTTTCTGTAATTGTGTTTGAGGTTGTGAGTCACGGGGAGGGGGCGGCCAGTAGGACTATGGCACCGTCTTAGGGTAGTCACTTGATCAAAATAAGTACCATGAGATGATCCGATCCAGGATCACAAAGGAACAGAGCTATTCCATTTTCTCCAAGCCCAAGAGGAAGACAACAGTAACAATAAAAGCAAAGACAACAACAAACAACAAGCCTAATTGCTTTACCAGGGAAATGGGGTAAGGACTCTACTTGACCCTCCCGGTTAGACTCAAGGAGCAGGTGTTGAGTGAAACGAGGTATCCAGGAAAGCCAGTGGAGAGAGTTCCCAGCAGCAGACTTTTGGCAAGTCCCTAGCAACTTCAAATAGGCACAACCTCCAACCAAGAAGACTTGCATAGATCAGACTATGATAATATTTATAAACCTTATTCTCCCTGTGTCAGCCTCCGATCAAAACACAGAGTCACTGGAGATTGGAGATTATGTCTTTTAAGGTCCTGAAGAGCCGTTTCACATGTGACCAATTACCTCTGTCAAGGCAGGGAGAATAAGGTCCCCACCTCAGTGGGTGGGATCTGAACTTGGGCTTTCAGAGGTCAATAGCAGGGATTTTAGGCCTTTGAGCCTGTCACTCCCCTATAGCCAGACCTTTTCTGTTAAAACTGTTTAAATTACAAACCAGTAATAAAAGGATCATATGTGTTTCCCACCGAACAGGTTCTTTAAGGCTATTATGATAATTAAAAACATATGGTGCCTTTACCAGTCAGAGGAAAACCACAGATGTACAAATTAGGTATTATATAAGGTTTTTTTCTTCTTTTGCCCTTTTAAAAACGTCAAGCTAAAGAATTCTAAAGAGATAAAATGGCAATTTTAGAGATGGTAGGTAGCATTTTGTTTTTAGAATCATTAAATATATAAACCCTTTTCTTTAGCCTAATAGGAACAAACTGTTTCTAATATGTGAAAGAGGGAAAGGAAAACATTCGTTGATGAGGACTTCAGTATTTATGGAGGAAATAAGGAAACACTTTCTTACTCCCAAGTTCTTGGAGACCATGAAACCTTTTGCATATTTTATGATGTTTTCCTGCACAGACAAAGAGGATTGTATTTATTAAATATTGAATTATATTGAAATTGGATTGATGCAGGGGAAGGAGAGGATTTCTTTACATTCGACTTTTAAAAAAATTTTAAAAGGCAAAGATGCAAATATTGATTGGGATAGGAATAGTCATTTGTTTTAATCTAAAATATAAAATTGATTTTGAGAAAGTGATAAATACTGCTAATAAAAAAAATCCAAATGGGCCTTTTTAATGGTTCTCTGTTGATGGCTCACCGAGACCAGTGTCTAATAGGAGTAGAGAAGTGCTAAACTCCATATATTGAGGACGATGGTGACTGACTGCAAATGTTGAAGAAGCGCAACGATTTGCTAAGTTCCCTGCAAAAGTTGAAAGTCTATTGCTCTTTGACACAAGGCAATAATTGGTCAAAAAAAAATCACAAGTACATCATAGCGTTTCCTCTAAGGTTTGTTCGTCAGGTGGACTGGCTTCTTGCAGGAAGTTATTCCATGCAGCAGAAAGAAAGAGTCCTGTTAGGATTCTACACAACAGATGGGGAGGCAAAGATATGGGAAGAGAACTGAATCTTCAGGAAGCTCCAGTTCAGCAAATACTTCCATCTTGCTCCATGGTAGGGAAAAAAATAGCTGGTCCCAGGCTTAGATCCAAGGAAAGAACATCCCTGTTGGAAACCAGGAAATATCTCAGGGCCCAGGTAGACGATGGTATCAGTTTCCTGCTCTTCAACCCTGTCTTATCTTTCAAGTGATATCCAAACAGGTAAAGAGAGGGGATGAGTGGAAAGATTTCAACAGCAAATTCAATCAAGGGACAGGAAACTTGTACCTACCCAGAATCCAAACAATCAGAAAGTTCAAATCACCAGGATTTGTGATTGGCTGGAACGGTGGTAATGGACGCTTATAGCTTCATAGATTCAGAACTGAAAAAGGACGTATCAGAGGCCATTTAGTACAACCCCGAATTTTACAGACAAGGCAATTGAGATCAAAGGAGTGAAAGTGACTTGCTTAAAGGTCACATAGGTAGTAAGTGTAAGAACAAAGACTTCCTCTGACTCCAAATTCAGCACTCTTTCATGATAGCTTTGAGGGACAGCTAAATTCTCAAAGAAAGATCAATTTATGACCAAAGTATTTTTAGCATCAAGTCTATTTTATCATATTATAGTTATCTGAAAGCTGAGAATTCACATAATGGGAACTCTATACTAACCAGAATATCTAATTAACCAGAACATCCCATTTCTCAACCATATCAGATTAAATAGGAGTCAGAATTATTCCATAACAAAAAGCTATTGAGCATATTGTTTACTTTAAAAAAACCTGAACATATGTGTAATTAATTTAACTTTTAGCTTCATTCTGGTCAATTTTGCCCGATCATTAAAATTTTAAAAAGGTGAAAATATTACTTTGTTCTTATGAATCCAACACCTGGAGCTCCTTGAGAGCAGGGATTGCCTTTTGCCTTTTTTTGTATCCCCAGCACTTAGCACAGTGCCTGGCACATAGAATGTGCTTAATAAATGTGTATTTATTAATCAGTATAGACTGGCATCTCAGTCCCTAAGAAATAAGCAAGCACATTTAACTTTTCCAGAGTTGTTGAATTTTTTGTAAGGGAAAAAAATTACCAAAGAGGTTTGTCCTTCAGTGGTTCTCAGGTCCTGCTCCCTGGAACAACCCAGAAGCCAGGTGCTCTGTGTCCAGGGACAGATACATGCTCATTACCTTTCCCGGAGTACATTGGTTTGGCAGTCAATTTTTCCATCTCTTTCTAGGTAGCTATTTTCCCCAAGAAGTTGGTGATTTGCTCTTTGTGTTTCAGGAACAAACTTTGTATTAATGCCAGCATACTAGAAAGTAAGAAAAAACATCATCGAATGTGGAAAAAAAAATCACAAAGCCCTCCCTAACTCACTAACTCAATACAAGCTCCAAACTCTAACTCATACTTGGGGTATAGAGAGGGTGGGGTGGCTGAGCAGCTGGTTCTGAAGACAAGTCTTTTCTTTTCTGGTGTGAGTGATTGCAAACTCAGAGTGTTATTTCGCATGTAGGTATTACCGCTTTAACTTTTACTGAGGTAAAATAACACCTTGTCACTCAGTGCAAGTACCAATCACAAAATGAATTAATTGTAATAACTGTTGTCAACAGAACAAAAGACTTGTTGCTTTCCTAAGCAGATTTCAGTGCTACTGATAACTGTATACAAAGGTTCCCATTGGGCAGCAAAGCTGAGAGTAGTCAGAACATAATTATATCTGTCTATCTCTTTACTTTGTTGTTAAGGGCTAAGAAAGAGAGTTAAAAACCTATATTTTAAACATATCAATAAATATACCCTTTTTTGTGTGTGGGTGACGTCTCCTCAAAAACATGGCTTCTCTAATAAATTGGCCATGAAAATAGCATTTGCTGCGGAAGACCAAAATACGGCCCAGCTGTATGGTCTGTTTGTTGACTGTAACTCATGAGGGGGAATTATACCCAATTACCCTCACATAAAACATGCTCACATTTCGGGGAGTTAACAAAACATATCCTGTATACAGGTGGTCAGCTTTCCATCTTGCGCCTTGGAGTCGACAAGACCAAGCTCAGAAAGGGGGATGCTCAGATCTAGACTGCATTAATGTAGACATAGGCTGCCTGGGTTGAATTTGGCCCTTCTTTGAGATGCTCTTTGTGTTTATTTTTATTTTTTTTAATTAGAAGTCAGTTGCTAGAATATATGAACAGAGTATCTTTAGGAAATGAGATGCTATCTGTAAATAGCATAGTACCTGGCACATAGTAGACATTATATAAATGTTTATTGCCTTCCTGCTACCTCTCACCTCCTCCCCCCAGGAACAGTAGCAGGAAGTGGTTGTAAAGGACCAGAGAAGGGATGTCAAATGGATCAATAGGAAAAATTCAGTAGAATGATTATCTTTTCCCCCATTAATACCTTGAAGTTCTACTTCTCCAAGGAGACTTAGGAAATGGGATTTGTCTGAATGCATATGAGCGCTTGCCTTCAGAGATCTGTTTTGGGGTGTCACAGGGAGGAAAGAAGAGTTAGAAGGGTGTTTGGGGTGCCACATTTCAGAAAGAGCATCGATAAACTGGAGATGATCTGAAGGAGGATGGTGAAAAATCTTGAAGTCATACCAGATGAGGAATGGTTGAAGAAGTGAGGGAGGCTTACCCTGGAGAAGAGAGGGTTTAAGAGGGTCCCCAGTAGCTATCTTCAAGTATCTGAAGCCCTATCATATGCAAGAGGGATTCAATTTGTTGTGCTTGGCCCTGGAAGGCAGCACAAAGAGCAATTACTGCAAGTCCCAAAGAGGCTCATTTAGGATTAATATAAGGAAAATGCTTCCTAATGATTAGAGCTTTACAAAAGAGCAATGAACTACCTCAGGAGGTTGCAGGTTTCTTCTCACTAGAGGTTTCCAAGCAAAGGCCAGATGACCACTTGGGGAGCATAGTATGGAGAATACATATATTTTAAATTCAGAGATAGGATGGCCTCTGACATCCTGTCCAGCTCTGAGATTCAGTGATGATGTGTTACTACCGCTAGAATATTTCTTATAAGAAGATTCAGATGAGAACGAGTTTGATAAAGGAAGAAAAAAACTAAAGTCATGTATACTAATAAGTCAGGGTCATAAATCTACTACATTAATGCAATTAGGGCTAGACCAACTTTAGAAGTAGATGTTGTGGTTTGTTGTTGTCTTAAGAATCAGTAGGCCACCAAAAAAATCAATTAGACTAATTGCCAAATTTTCATTGACCTCTCACCCAGGTATGGATGCCCACCTGGTACATCCCAACCTCAACTTTTTGCTTCCCTATCTCCCTTTGGCTAAGACAATACCAGCTCCTACTTTGTGAGAGTGGCCGTCTGGGTCATCCAGTCCAAGCTCCTTCCCAAATCTAGAATGCCCCCTCCAAACATCTGTGATGACCCATAATCTAGCCTTTGCTCAAAAGGGCTAGTAATGTATTATTTCCCAAGATTCTCCATTGTTGGGTAGGATCAGTAGATTTTAGAGTTGATTGTTGCAATCTCTTCATCTTGTAGGTGAGAAACTGAAACCCCAAAAGGTTAGGAAATTGACTTTCCTAGATCACATAGGTAATAATAGGAAGAAGTAGAGCCTAGATTTGAACCTAGGTGCCCTGACTCCCCGCATGGCACTCTTTCCACTTTACAATGCTTTCTCCCTATTAAATTTTTCCTTCTTCTATATAGTGAACCAAAGTATGCTTCCCTGTAATTCGGGATCTTTGAGTCAGAGGATATCAGAGCTGGGAGGGGCCTGAGGGATTCACTAGTTTACACACCTCATTTTAGCAAGGGGAAAGTGGGTCTCACTGAAGGGAAATGACCCATCAGACCTTGGCATAGCTGGGACCGGAACTTGTGTCTCTTACTTTTCAGCCTAATATTCTTTTTACCCCAACATCCTGTCTTTTTTTTTTTTCTATCCATTGTTCCTGTTCTGTCTCCTGGTCCACATATTCTCAGTCTTCATGGGATTTAGAAACTAACAACAAGAGAATTAAATGATGAAGTCAAATATGTGCTGATAAAAGTTTAACAACCAACTGGGGGGGATATATATGCACAATAATGCAGGATTAATCTACATTATTAATATTTTCTCCATTACTTTCTTAAGCCTAGACAATTAATAAAATAAGCCCTGATTTGTAGGGTTTCCTGATTTCTTCTTTTGTTTCAGGTTTTTTGAGGCAATGGGGGTTAAGTGACTTGTCCACGGTCACACAACTAGTAAGTTTCTAAAGTCAAATTTGAACTCAGGCTCTCCTGACTCTAGGGCCAGTGCTCTATACACAGCACCACCTAGCTGCCCCCCATTTAGCTGACTTCTGAGGTATAAATGCTCACACCGAAAATTTAGCAATCAGATACAGTACAAGCTGGTTCCAGAACACCCCTGGACAAAGTCCTGATTTAATTTCCTTCTGTTTGATTTTCTTCAAGACCTGTGATCTGGTGTTTATTTTCGTTTCTGATCCCTACTTCATTTAGCCAATATTATGCACTTCTAACTTCCCTTATGAAGAGAGAAAGGCCACATTAGTAATACAGGGTTGTTCTCTGTTCAGTGTAGAAATGGTCTAAATGGAGTACCTTCAATTTGCTGTAGTCACTATGGCAAAGACCTGTCTCCATGTGAAAGAAAAATATAAAAGAAACCTGTAATGCTAAGGAGTAGAATCAGGGCCAAACTTATAGGTAAACAGAGAATAGCTTATTGTGCTATATCTGCTTTCAGAAGCCCTGGGAAGCCTCCTACCCCAACCCCCAAATCAGCGAAATCCTTCCTTCATCTTCTTTCTCTCGTCGGAGATTCTCTTAACAAGGTAAAGATTTTCATCCCATAGTGAGAGTAAGCTACAAACTCCCCTCAGAGATGGAACCCTGGAGCTGCCGTTAATACAGAGGGGAATGTGACTGTGCTCGGAGCCTCTTCTGTTTGGAATTCTGCTGGAGGAGAGAGTGAGGCAGGGACCAGAACTCCTGGTGACATTTCCTCATGGCCTACAATCTTGAGAATATCCCCACCTTCTTGGTAAAAGCGATCTCATCTTCTGGGGTTCCTATAGACCGAGGACAGAGTAATTTTCCTTATTCAAAATTCAACCTCACATGCAAAGAAAGTAATTAGTTTCGCAAACTAGAAGAAAGGACAGGTGTAGACAACAGATATAGATATTCCTCCTATCATGACCAAGGGCACTAGCCATTGATCATGGATGGTGACATCAGCCCTTACCCCACCCCCTGCAACGTGTGAGATGATAGAAAAGCAACCACTTGTGCTTTGCTTTCTGTTTAACAACTAGCTTGTTATAAAATTGGAAAATTCATTCTTTGGTCACTGTTAGTAGTATGGCTGCCCTTAGGGAACAAGACTATGCTGATGAGCCCTTTATTCAATTCAATTAAACATATGTTTATTTAAGAGCCTACTACGTGCAAGGCATTATGTCAGGTGCTTACTACAAAGATAAAAATGAAAGCCTCTCCACTCTCCAGGAGTTTGCATTTTCCTAGGGGGACATTTAGTGTCCAAAGGTAAACAGAGGCAAAGTAATTTTAGCAGGAAGAGACCTTTAAGAAGTGGGATGTTAGGTTTCAAAGACTGTTTCTTATAGAAGGTACTTCCTTGAAGGAAGATAAGAATGCTAAGAGGCTAAGAGGCAAAAAAGAAGCCCATTCTAGGAGAGAGCTTGTACAAATAGATGGAATGAGCTTGACAACACCTTGTCCAATCAACTGACCAATAAACAAGCACTCATTAAGAGCCAGGCACTATGCTAAGCTGGGGACAAAAGGGGAAAAAAAAACCCTCCCCTCAGGATGCTTGTATTCCATTGAGATAAAGAACGTGTATGTGTCTAAGTATAGGCAGAAAAAAAATGCAAAATAAAATAGAAGGTCATCAAGGAAATGAGACAGGCGTATGTGGGGGAGATCAGAAAGGCTCATGTATCTTGTGGTGCTTGAAGAGAGAAATTCTGTGAGGCAGAGGTGAGAAAGGAGTACATTCTAGGCTGGGGACAGCCAATGGAAAGGAATGGAGGCAGAAGGTGGGGGGCTGTGTGTGAGAAGCAGAGAGAAAGCTGCTTTGGCTGTGCCATAGAGTGAAAATGAGGCTGAAAAAATAGGGTGGACTCAAGCTGTGAAGGGCTTCAGAAGACAGAAGAGATTGTATTTGCTCCTGGGGCAACGGGGAGCTACTGGAGTTTATTGAGGAGGAGAATTACATGGCTATAGCTGTGTTTAAAGAGAATCACTTAGGGGCAGCTAGGTGGCGCAGTGAGTAGAACACTAGCTCTGGAGTCAGGAGGGCCTGAGTTCAAATCCAGCCTCAGACACTTGACACACTTAGTAGCTGTGTTACCTTGGGCAAGTCACTTAACCCCAATTGCCCTGCCTCCCCCTCGAAATAAAAAAAGCTAAAAAAAAAAAAAGAAAATCACTTTGACATCTATATAAAGTGATAAGTTAGAGTGGGGAGAGACTTGAGGCAAGTACAAGGCAGTACCAAGCTGATGTCTAAAGGAGTAGGAAAAAAAATGGCAAGATTTGGCTGCTGATTGAATGCGCTGGATAAGAGAATGGAACATGGTATTCTTTAAGGGAAGTAATATAATATGAGCCTGGCAAAGTAGGTTGAAGCCACATTGTAGAGGACTTTGCACCAGCCTTTCTTGTATTCTGTAAGCAGTAGTGAGCTACTGAAAAAAAATTTGCCCAGGGAGTGACAGAATCAAACCTATGCTTTAGGAAGACTATTTTAGCAATTATATGAAGGCGAGATTGGAAATGGGAGAGTCTTAAAGCAATGAGAAGTTAATGGGTGAAGAGTCCATGTGAGAAGATGGTGGTCAAGGGAACAGAGAGAGGGAAATTGGAGATGAAAGATACGGGGGAAGTAGAATGACGAATACTTGGCATGTATTGCTACTTGCTAAGTAAGGAGGAAGGAGGAAAAAATTAGGATTGCCACCAGGTCATAAACCCGAGTGACTAAGGACAGAAGTACTCTATTTTGCTCTGAGTTTCGTATAAGACTTCCTTGAAATATTCTTTCCTTTTTTTCCATGTGCATGGACTACTTAAGACTCAGAATCTCTTTTTGCCCATTCATTGTACACCATTCAGCCATGGGCTCATGGTTAAGGCTTGTTAAGTATTGTGACTTGTAGAGACACAACTAACATTGTGAGACCGGTTAGTTTAGTAACCTGGCACATCAGTTAAGGCCAACTGTTGTATGGGTTTATTGTTATTTATTATTATTATTATGCATGTCTGATCTCATTAATACAGATAATTCCAATGGGGAACTCCTTCTACCACTGCAAATCAGCATTTGCTCTGCAATTTTCCCTCTTAGAAGGTTGCCTAGGGGCACTGAGAGGTTAAGAGATTTGTGAAGGGTCACACAGTCAGTATGAGCTAAAGGTGGGTCTTGAACCCAGGTGTTTGCCAGGCCCACTTGGAGGCCCATTCCCTATTCTTCCATCTCTCAATCCAACTGAAAACAATCCTTTACGTCTGTATAGAGTTTTATAGTTACAAAATATTTTCTCACTCAGTCTTTACAACTATTTGGAGAAATAAGCAAGTTGGCATCATTATCTCTATTTGAGAGCGAAGGTAATTACCTTTTGTACCTGAGGCACAGAGAAGAGAAGAGTGTCACACAGCTGCTGAGTGGGAGAGCTCAGGTGGTCTGATATGGAGTGCTGTATTTCTTCCACTTTTCTTTCACTGCCCATCTTGCTGTAGACTGCAACAAGGTTTGAGAGACTATGGATGAATTGGTTTCAGTGTTCTCTAGTAGCAGAAAAAGCAATTCCAAGCGTATGTTCTATCCGTGATGGAAGGTCAACAAGGATGTCTTTGCATCATAATGACTACACATTAGAAATGTTAAAGCTCATGTCTAAATCTGGCTAGTGATTAGGCCAGGGGTGTGCTAATAAATTTTTAACAACCAGCTCAAGGTGGGAGAGGGGAGGAAGGAGAGGAAATGGTCCCACAATTTACTCTTAATCTCATTATTCTTATTTAATCTCATTGTTAACATTTTCTCCATCATGTTCTCAAATGTAGACAGTCAACTAAACAAAAAAACAAGCCCTCATTTGTAGCATTTGTTCCTTTTTAAGGTATAAATATTCACACTGAAAATTTAACAATTGGCTTTTAAAAGCTAGTACCAGCTGGTTTCCACATGGCATGGGATAAGGTATACCCCACTAACATTGCATGAAAGTCAACATCCAAATGCTCTACAGGTTAGAACAGTTGGGCAGATCTAATAAGATTAAATGTAATGAGGGACCATGAAAAATTCTACATATAGTTTCAAAAAAATCAGTTCTTCAAGGGCATGATTAGCTACCATTCATTTGAAAAAGAACTGGGAACTTAGCGGACTGAACACATACTGTGAGTCAACATTATAACACAACCACCAAAAAAGCATATTCTATCTTAGGAACCATATTCCTGCCCCCAGGCCCAGAGCTCCATCCACTGGACCACTAACCACCTCAGTAGAGCTTAGAGATCATCTAGTCTAGCACCCTCATTTTACAGATAAGGAAACTGAGGCCCAGAGAGTTAAAGTGATTTGTTCAAAGTTGGGCCCCCTCTGGAGTACTATGTTCAGTTTTGGGCATTACTTTTAGGATGGCTTTCCATGAGCTGGTACATCTCTAGAAGGGTACTGGAGATCTTACCATAGGAAGACCAGGAGAATGAACTGGGGATGTTTATCCTGAGAAAGGACAGAGATAATGGGAATATGATCCATCCATGTGTTTGGTTGTCTTGAGAAAAAGAAATTAGAATTTCTCTGCTTGGCCTCAGAAGGCAGAGCTCAGAATGATGAGTGGAATTGGAATATGATGGAAATTTTGTTAAGATGTAAACTTTTAACAGTTGGAATTGCCCCAAAGTGGGATGGACCGATGTGGGAACACTTTAGAGGCAGTCTGAATGATTAGTTATCTAGGATGTTATAGAGATGATTATTGACCAAGTAATGCTTGATCTAAATAGCTAGTGAGGTTATCCCTGACTCAGATTCTGTGATTCTTCGCTTTACTCTCCTCCTCCCTCCTTCCCATCAGTCCACTGTAATCTCATCGTGCTCCTTGTAGATCAAAACTCTAGGAAATTACCCTGGTTATCTGGTAACTTCATTTTGCCATTCCTCTAATTCTTCCAATTAGACTTAGCTATACTTATTGGCTCAATTCCTTCATACTTCAAAACCGTTGACATGACTAAGCCTGAGAGGATGCTGTGAATGAATGGAGCTGAGGAAAGATGGTCTCATGATGCAGAGGAAGTGTATTAGCTCTGCAGACGGGGGTCTGATATTCGAATTGATGCTCTGATGGCTACAACCTCTGGGACTCTATGCAAGACACTTAATGTCCCTTGGACTCAGTTTTTTTATCCATAAAATAGGGGGCTTGGATTAAACAACCTCTGAGGCCCCTTCTAGAACTAAATCTATGATACTATAAAAGAAATAACAAATTTTCATGGTATTTGAGAGTTGTGATAGACCTTGGTGGGCAGCTAGGTCACTGGGCCTGGAGTCAAGAAGACTATTCTTCCTGAGTTCAAATATGACCTCAGACACTTACTAGCTGTGTGACCCTGGCCAAGTCACTTAACCCTGTTTGCCTCAGTTTCCTCATCTATAAAATGAGCTGGAGAAGAAGACTCCAGTATCTTTGCCCAAAGTGGAGTCACAAAGAGTTGGACACAACTGAAAATGGCTGAATATAAAGCAACCTTAGCAGTAGTCTAGTCCAAACCATACAAAGAGGAATCCCTGCTATTGATATGCCCAGCAAGTATTCATTGAGCTGCTGCTTGAATTGTTCTGAGGAGGGTGAACTTATTCCCTCTAAAAGAAGTCCATTCCACTTCTGGAAAGCTCTAATCATTAGCCTATTTTTTCCCTGACATTAAGGCTAAGTCTGCTTCTTTGCTCTATAACTCCTCCTTCTTGCTCCAGGACCAAACAGAATAAGACTAACCCTTCCTCCACATTACAGCCCTTCAGGTACTTATCAACAGCTACCATTGGCTCTAGATTTATCCTAGGTCTGATACAGAAACTATGTCCATTTCCTATGATGTCCAGAGCAGAGACACTTGGGGGTGATTCAGCCATGTCTGCCCAATTCAGCGGATGCTAAATGAGTTTTGGGATGAGACACTTGTCTTTTTGTCTCAGCCTTTGTCTGTCCTAAGCCTCTCCAATCACAAGTGTCAAGTCCTCCTTGATGGCTCCCCATAGGGCAGGTACAAGATGGTGACCATGCTGGGGACAGCTCACGTTTAACTCAATGTCCTCGGTTTTCCAGCAGCTGCTGCTAGTACTGGCTGGTGACTTAGATTTTCAGGATTTCTGTTAATGGCCAGGCCAATTGCTTTCAAATGAATAGCTATTTCTGGCTGATTTTTTTTTTAGTATTTCCTCTCCCAGCTGGTTGCTATATTACTTGCATCTCATGCCGAGCAGGCCTCCATAGGAGGCATGAGGTAGCGCACCTTTCATATTATCTACATTGTGTCTGTTTTCCAATATTAAAAGGTGAAAACAGGAACTATAGCAACCTTAAAGGACCCTAATCACTTTCAAATTGAGAAGGTGAGTGAAAAGGTCTGTTAGTTGCTACTATTGTTTGTGATCTCCTCCACACCTTAGTGGAGAATTTGGAGAGGATCCAAGAGGAGAGCAATATAGACAATTAAAGGGCTGGAAAATAGGACCTTTGCCGGAATGTGAAAGTCACAGAATGGTTTGGTTTGGAGAAAAAGACCTGGAGCAATGTCTTACTCCCAAGTCCTTAATAATGAGCATAAGAAAGGTTACTTTTAGGCAAAATGGTGGTTTACCCAATCCAAGGTTGGTGAGTGCTCATAAAAACTGTGCTGTGGCTGATTAGGATGGTGAACTATGTCCTTCACTGTTACTGGGGACTGAACAAGAGGAAGCAGGCTTAAATAAGCAGCAAAAGGGATTCAAGTAAGAAAAATCTTAGAGCCCAGGCTTTCTGACAGTCAGAGTTATTAGACACTGGAATCTCTTTCCTCGGGTATTTGTGAGAGGAGGCCAAACACCTGTCTATCAGGAGTGAATTGGATGCAATCCTGTTTGGAGGTAGGGAGATTGATTCTGTGACCTTTTGAGTCCATATAATGCCTCTGAAGTACTATGCTTCTTTGTCTAACTTAAGGCAGTCAGTATTATATCCATTTATACTGCACATAGATCCTTTATGCCTGTCTAGGACTGGGGTAAAAATGCTCTATCAGTGAATTCCCTTGGTAGTTTCCCTTGAATCTTAGCAGGTTCATTTTACAGAAGAGAAAATGTGAGTCATGGAAATGTTTGGGACCCAACAAAATAAAACCCCTCATCGAAGAATGCCAGCAGATCATGTTGTTCCCATTAGCCTTCTCCACCCGCGATGGCAAATAGAGAGTCACAACACCTGCAAAGCCTCAAAGGGAGGGAAAGATTGGCTTAGCAGAGAACTACCTGCACCAAGAAGCAATGAGGACCTAGGCTTTTGTTGGTACAGCGTAAGCCATGGTAAATGCAGATCCAGAGAGAGGATGGTACACACTAGAACAGGGATTTGAGTGGGGAAGAGATTCTGATCTCCAGAGAGAGATTTCCAAATTATAAAAGGACTCAGGACAAACCCATTCTGTAATTTTTGTTGTTTTAACTCAAACCCACCTGACTAGTCCTCGTGTTTGCAGGAGAACACTGAGAGAGAGACATGTACTAAGTAAGTAATGATCTAGGGGAAACCCTGCTTGGGGCATGAGGTGAAAGGTTTTAAGAGCCATCCCCCAAGGTTGTATCCAAGTTTATCATCTCAGTAGCTGAGGCTCAACTGGTCCTTGGGTGCCTCTGTGAATTCCATTATCACTTTTTCCAAAAGTGAAATACTATGAGATCTGAAGCAATAGGGAGTTCACCTTGAGTCCATCCCCTGTTCTTCAATTCCCCACTCTACCCATCCTCCCCACTCACAAGTAGAGCACATTCCTAGTGGGATGCCTGAAACAACACACTTCATATTGTGAATACTGCAATGTTCTAAAAGAGCCTTAGATGGTTCAGCAAGATAGATGGGATTTTCTGACCATTGTCATGACTAAAACAAGAGGCCGAGTCCATCATCTCTGCTTGAAAGTAATCAATTACTTTTTAAAAACTCAGTCAAACTGTTTGGCATTTTAAACCAAGCATCTGGCCTCAGTACCTGAATTTTCCCTTTTTTAAACTTTGCTATGA
>NC_050575.1:139960874-140045874 GCF_011100635.1 Trichosurus vulpecula | reverse complement strand
CACACACTGAGCTCTAAAGACTGGCCTGAAATTTCAGATTTCTTGGAACCCTCCAATGACCCCGAGACCTGATATTTTAGAGCGGAGGTCCTTAGAGGAGTTTCCTTAGCTGCATGGCAAGCCAGGGTTCATAGGCAGGGTCAGCTAGTTTAAACCTAATATCAGCAGCCCAGTTTAAGTCCAGAGCTTGCCTACATGTCAAGTTTAGCTGAGTAATGAAAAGAGTTGACTGCAGTTGACGTGTGAAATCTGAGTCCCAGGTTAAATCTTAACTTTGCAAAGAAAACGTCCTCGGATCTGCCTGGCAAAATACTTTCTATTTGCTTCTCCATAGCCCACTATCAAGTACTGTGGCTGTTCTCCTGTCCTTGTCAGCAACAAGACTGGGTGGTAGGTTAGAAAATGGAAATAATGTTATCTGGGCATTGCACTGTGTGTGTGTGTGTGTGTGTGTGTGTGTGTGTGTTATCAGAACCGTTATTTCCTGCCATTGGCATAGAACCTTTACCTTGTACAGCACTAATGGGGAATGAATTGAAATAGGTTCAATTCAGTCGTGCCTTAATAAATATAATAATCTGCCTGTTATGGAAGAGGAGATGCAACAGCAAGAAGAACTGGAGCAAAGTGGAATTACCCAATCTTATAATGGGGCAATGATGTCAAAAGAGTTCAGATGTTTTGGTCCTAATGCTTAGATAGTTCTAATCACCAAGTCATCACTGAGACACACTTGGGATGGGGCAGAATATTATTTAACAAGCATAGCAACCGACATATAAAATAGGTATCTGAGTACTTAGAGTGAATGTATTCCTTGATCCAGAAAATTTTTATTGCATTTTAGCATCATTTAGTATGTAGAAAATCCTTTGTGTTAAAGAGTACATTTTTTAAAAATTGAAGAAATCAAAGCATCTTCCATTCTCTTGAAGGGTCATGGGATTTAGAGTTGGAAGAGAATTAAGAGATTATGTAATATCTGTAACTAATACCCAAACCAGATTAAAATGTAATTGGGAAATATTTTTTAAAAATAAATAAAAATACAATAAAACATACATAATGTTAATATGTGGTTTTCTAAATCAATATGCATCCCACAAGTTTCCTTATGGATGGTTTAGTGGCCTCCATTTCCATTTGAGTTTGACACCACTGACCTAGTCTAACCTTACATAATCAAACAGAAGCAGGAACTAACTTGCCCAGTGTCACATAAATAGTAAGATACTGGGATTCAAACCCAGAATCTCTGACTTCACATTCAATGGTCTTTCCATTTTGCAATATCATCTATTCACAGGAATTTCAAATGATCTGAGAATCATTAGAATGATGTAATCCATGGTCTTTTCTCTCCTCAGGATAGAGTTGCTAGATCGTAATGAAAACAACAATAATAATGATTTCACATTTATATATCACTTTAAGGCTTATGGGGTCTTCTTTCTCACTGGATCTTAACTTCCTCATTTATAAAGTCAAAGATATCTTCTAACTCTATGACTAGATGCAAACTACAGTATGTCTAGATCAATATTCAATGTGTTTGTCTTGAGATCAATTTTGTTCAACCCATTGGAGGCTGGAGATACACACACACACACACACACACACACACACACACACACACACACAGGGCAGCTAGATATGTAAACACAGGCTGTTTAGAGTGCTGGGCCTGGAGTGAAGAAAATGCATCTTCCTGAATTCAAATTTGTCCTTAGACATTTTACTAGCTATGCATCCCTGGCCAAGCCACTTAACCCTATTTGCCTCAGTTTCCTCATCTGTAAAATGAACTGGAGACAGAAATGACAAACCACTCCAGTATCTTTGCCAAGAAAACCGCGAATGGGGTCACAAAGAGCTGGACGTAATTGAAAAATGACTGAACTAAATATACACATACATATATACATGCATATGCATATGTGTATATATGTGTATGCACAAACAGTGCATGTGTTTGTGCATATCTATGCATATGTATATGTGTGTAGATACACATATATACACATACCTGTTGCATCCATATGTATGTAGGTACACCTGTTGCATCTTCCTAGGATATTTCACATCTCTGAAAGAAATGTCCTTCCTTTTGACATGGGGTCACAGGAAACATAGCAGAGAGCAAAGAATATCTCTTTCTCCTCTTCGTGTTGTCCCAATCCATGCTATAACTGCTCCCATTACAGGAGGTTACAAGGATGCTTTTCATTTAGACAGCCCACTCTTTTCTCGCCCCTCTTCTCTCCTGCTCTGCATCCTCCCCCAACCTTTGGTGGGCTAGCTTGGGGTGGGGGGGCGCATTATTCCACCTGTGTGTCTGTGGGACTGCAGTGCCCCTGTAGCTCCCCCACGTGGCCAATCTTCGGCCAACTGTTGAGCCACTAGGAAGACTTTAAAACCTGCTTCCAAACAGTCCCTCCTTCCCTCTCGTGTGAAGGTCTGTAAATCTGCTCCCTGCTCATAATTTCTGTCTCTGACCTACAGTAAAAGGCAACCTTTTAAAATGACTTGAGAGTCTTAAGAGTAATAGATTCGATGCACGCAGGCCCTGGAAGCTGGAGCCTCATTCCACCTGACATCCGAGAGGGCTCCTTCCCTCTCGTTCACATCAGGAGCATGACCCGGGGCAAGCTGAGCGCTCCCATGGATGCTTTCCCTGCAGTTCAGTTCTTAGGTCAAAAACCTCAACCGCGGTAATTAGTAAAGAGCATCTATCCAGGAAAGGAAAAGGAAAGGGAGGGGCGAGGTGGACGGTGAGGCCGGGGTGGGGGTGGGGGTGCCAGATGACAACTTCGTTCTGGGCTCCTTCTGAGGAGTGTCTCTGCCTGGACTTGGAAGTCAGAATAGTCTTTTAATGTAGGGAATGCACTCGGATCAGAGGCGGTCATAAAAAGCCTTCTGTTTTCTAGGCCCCAGCTAGGGTACAGCGGCAGTCCTGCTCCTAGCCCTGCCTGGGTTACTATGACCACAGTTAGAGATGAGCCAGCAAAGGAAGGGCGAAGCAGAAACAATAGGGGATTAAGAAAATCC
The DNA here is from genome assembly GCF_011100635.1 of Trichosurus vulpecula. Lineage (NCBI taxonomy): Eukaryota > Metazoa > Chordata > Mammalia > Diprotodontia > Phalangeridae > Trichosurus > Trichosurus vulpecula. Next base: position 140,042,826 of record NC_050575.1, on the reverse strand, counting down.
CAGCATTGGCCCCTATTCCATAGAGCCTCCCTTAGACCTGTCTTTGTGTCCCTTTCTTTCTCTCTCTGTGGCATATTTCTAGCTGGGGACCTTCCCTGCAGTGATTCTTAACCTAGAGTCCTAATTCTTGCTTGCTGCCCTTGCTTTCCAGCTCCTCTTTGCTAAGTAACCCCCACAGAAGCGCTGCACGATGGCTTTGTGGAAGTAGGTCGGACAAAGGACTAATTTTAATCTTTGCAAATCAGACACTAGTTAAGAGTTTGCCATGAAGCCTGGCTTGCTTCAGCAAAGGGAGTCAGCTCAGAGTGCCTCAGCGCAACTCCAGCCTGCCAGCAAGGCAAATATGTAGGGCCAATGGCATCCAAATCATTGGGGTCCTGCTTTCTAGAGTAGCTTGTTAATTTTCTTAGGAAGTCAAAAGGCTGTCCCTGTCCTTTTGAAACTTTAGCCCTTTGGACTCAATGGGCAGTGAGGCCGCCAGTGGTTAGAGTGCCTGGCCTGAAGTCAGGATGACTTATCTTCCTGAGCTTAAATCTGGCCTCAGAAACATGCTGGCTGTGTGACCCTGGGCAAGTCAGTTAACCCTGTTTGCCTCAGTTTCCTCATTCGTAAAATGAGCTCAAGAGGGAAGTGGCAAACTGCTCCAGCATCTCTGCTGAGAGGACCTCAAAGAGGGTCATGAAGAGTCTGACATAAATAAAAACAACAGAACAATTTAATGGAAAGCTGCCAAGGTTATTCTTGAAGCACAGTTCTTGCCATTTTACTCTGCTCAAAAGGTCTCAGTGCTTCATTATTGTCTCTAGAATAAAATATAAATTCCCTTATTATTTAAAACCCTTCACAGTCTGGTTCCGTGCCACCTGTCCACTCTTCTTCACTATGTTCCAGGCAAACTGGTTTATTTGCTGTTTTTCCTACATGTCAACCCATCTCACTTCTACACAACTTTGTGAAATCTGTCCTCGATGCCTGGCATGTAATCTTTCCTTTCCTCTTCCTCTTAGCATGGCTAGTTTCCTTCAAAGCTAAGTTTAAGTGGGGCTTCCTCCATGCAGTTTTCCTCATCCCTCAGCTATTAGAGCACCCTGCCCTGCAATACTTTGGATTTATTTTGCTTATTCACTTTTAAGTATGCCTGTACATGCATACATTTATGGCACTAGTTCTGTGATCCTGGGCAAGTCATTTCACCCTGTTTGCTTCAGTTTCCTCAACTATAAAATGAGCTGGAGAAGGAAATGGCAAACCACTCCAGCATCTTTGCCAAGAAAACCCCAAATGGGGTCAGATGCAACTGAAACAACTGAACAACATGCACATTGATTCTGTTCAATAGAATCTAAGCTATTTCAAGGTAGGACCTGCCTGTCTGTCTTCCTTTCCTTCTTCCCTCTCTCCCTTTTTCTCCTTCCTTCCTTCCCTCCTTCTTTCTTTATTTCTTTCTTTCTTTCTTTCTTTCTTTCTTTCTTTCTTTCTTTCTTCCTTCCTTCCTTCCTTCTTTCTTTCTTTTTTCTTTCTTTCTTTCTTTCTTTCTTTCTTTCTCTCTTTCTCTTTCTTTCTTTCTTTCTTTCTTTCTTTCTTTCTTTCTTTCCCTTCCTTCTCTCTCTGTCTCTCTGTTTCTGTTTCTCTGTCTCCATCTCTCTCTATCTCTGTCTTTCTCTATGTTTCTCTCTCTTTTCCTCTCTCTGTCTCTCTTACTCTCTGTCTCTGTCTCTTTGTTCTCTGTCTCTGTTTCTCTCTGTCTCTGTCTCCATCTCTCTCTGTCTCTCTGTCTCTGTCTCTGTCCCTCTCTCTCTGTCTCTCTCTGTCTCTCTCTGAATTTCTGTCTCTGTCTCTCTGTCTCTGTCTCTGTCTCTCTCTCTGTCTCTCTTTCTGTCTCTCTCTCTGTCTCTCTCTCTCTCTGTCTCTCTGTCCCTCTCTCTCTGTCTCTCTCTGTCTCTCTCTGAATCTCTGTCTCTGTCTCTCTGTCTCTGTCTCTGTCTCTCTCTCTGTCTCTCTTTCTGTCTCTCTCTCTGTCTCTCTCTCTCTGTCTCTCTGTCTCTCTCTCTCTCTCTCTGTCTCTCTCTGTCTCTCTCTGAATCTCTGTCTCTGTCCCTCTCTCTCTGTCTCTCTCTGTCTCTGTCTCTCTCTCTCTGTCTCTCTGTCTCTCTCTCTGTCTCTCTCTCTCTCTCTCTCTCTCTCTCTGTCTCTCTCTCTCTCTCTCTCTCTCTCTCTGTCTCTGTCTCTCTCTGAATCTCTGTCTCTGTCCCTCTCTCTCTGTCTCTCTCTGTCTCTGTCTCTCTCTCTGTCTCTCTCTCTGTCTCTCTCTCTCTCTCTCTCTCTCTCTCTCTCTCTCTCTCTCTCTCTCTCTCTCTCTCTCTCTCTCTCTTCTCTGTCTCTCTCTGTCTCTGTCTCTCTCTCTCTCTCTCTCTCTCTCTCTCTCTCTCTCTCTCTCTCTGTCTCTCTCTCTCTCTCTCTCTCTTTTTCCCTGGCACCTCAAACAGTGACTGGAAGTTAGTAGGCATTTAATAAATGATTAATTAGTGACTGACTGGATGATGTAATAGAACCTTCCCACTGTGCCCCAGGATGCTTTTTTCCCCTTTTGGAATTGTGACTACTATTGTCAGGGTTCTAACCTGTGATGCCATGTGTTCATTTGGGTTTGGGGATACAGACTTTACTGAACCTGCCAGATGCCTTGCATTACTAGCTCTCCAGAAAGCAATCTACATGAGACCTGTCTTTAAACCTGCTGTCTTGCCCAGGTACTCAGTACAGTCAGCTGAGTGTTTGAATTCATTTTGCCTATTTCTAATTCTGTAATGGGCTGGGATGGTTAGCCATTATTATTGGCCATCAAGGCAAAATATTGAACTACACACCTTATTTCCCTAACACTTGTAGGTAAAAGCACTCACATCTTTTGAAGTTGTTATTAAAGAGCCCTTCTGGCCCTGATGTGTTATTTTCTGCGCCTAGTGTATTCTGGATACAAAATGGGGCAAAAAGAAAAAAAGAGAAATCGTGGGAAACAGATGGAAAAGAATCCTAGAAACTCAGTGTGTGCAGAATTCCAACATTAGGTTCCTTGGAGGAGGAGGCAGTGAGTACAGTATGGTATGAAGCACTAAAGGGTTACAAGACCTAATGTACTAAGATGACCATCTTTTGAAATAATTGTATGAGCAGAAGTCATGTTTTTTATGACTTTCAGATCTTTGGGTGCTCAGGTTCAAGCCATGTGTATGGTAAGAATGTCCCTGCCCCATGAAAAGGACTTCTTGGAGCTCAATGCTTTGGGGAATTACAACCAGCCTCAAAACACCAGTTTCTGTAAGGTGCCCCAAAAGAAGGTGGGAGGGTTAAGTCAGGGATTAACTCCCCAGCTTGGCTTATTTATCATCTTCAAAAATGCTTCCTCCTCTACTAAGGAGAGTTGTTTTAAATGTTTGCAGCTCCAGGGCATGTACAGTTCATTCAGGATCTGTAGGGGAATGAGCCATTGCCACTGAAAGTTAGAACATGTCTGTTTGCTTTTTTTTTCCTATTGGAAACAGCACAGCTTTGAGCAGAGAGTATAGAATGAAGTGTGTAATAGTATATGGAAAAGTCACTTCTCCAACTGATCCTTGTGGGACTCACATAGATAACTCCTCTTAGCTCTAGTGTTATTTACACTTTCAAATCCCCCAGCATCAGTGGGATAAGGGATCAGTAGTAAGAAAGCTTTTGGTGAAGGTGCTGTGTGTTTGGTTTGGCTTGGTGTACTGACAAATGGAACTTCCCATGCGACTACTCTAGGATCTTTTTTCTTTGAATGTTACAGGAACCCAATTTAAATCCAATGTAAACACACCACTATCGCAATCATCTTCATTCTTAATGTTAGTCTGAAATTTTAGATAGAATGACAGAATTTCACAATCAGAAGGGAATTCAGGGACAATATAGTCTAACCCATACCTAAAAAAAAAAGAATTCCCTTGTACAACATACTCTAAAAGTGGTTATGAGACCCCTGCGTGAAGACACCCAGGATGGGAAACTCACTACCTCCTGTGGCAGCCCACTTTACTTTTGAACAGTTCTAGCAATGTTTTCCTAACATTGAAACTAAATTTACCTTTTTTGCAACTTCTATCCATCAGTCCTACTTTTGCCCTTGGGAACCCAGCAGATAAACATTAATCCTTCTTCCACATGACAGTTCCTTAAATATTTGAAGACATCTCATGCCATCCCTCTTCATAGAATGTTCTTCCCCATATTCTCTCCTGATCCAGATCCCACTCAGCCTTTAATGTTAGACCCAAACTCTGCTCCTTCGTGAAGCCATTCTTGACCTGCCTGGCCCAAAGCATTCTTTTCCTTCCTCACCTCCCAGGATATATTATGTGAAACATCAGACATTCTGCTACTTGGTTGCTTTTGCTGTTGTTGTCGTCGAGGTGTTTCATATATGTGTGTGTATGTGTATGTACATGTGTATATATGTATATATGAAACACCTTGACAACAACAGCAAGTGTATGCATGTAGACACAGATATACATACATGTACACATACATATACATATGTAATATAAGAAACACCTAAACAAAAGCAAATGTGTATATGTATGCTTACATATATACGAAACATCTAAACAACAATAAATGTGAGTGCCATATGTGTGTACATATGTGTGTATATACATGTATATACACATACATGTGTATGTGTATATACATGTATATACACATACACATGCCTGTGTGTACATGTACGTATATGTACACATACATACATACATGCATGCATGCATGCATGCATATATATTCTTAACTAGACTGTGAGCTCCTTGAGGGAAAAGACCATGTCCTTCTCTTTGCTCATATGAGACTTGGCATGGTATAGGGACTCATACATATGTAGATATTAATTGAATTGAATCAAAACTGGCACTTTCTCTTTTAGCATGAACAAAAAAGTGTACCTGCCCATGAAGCTCAAGGACCAGTAGCTGAGTTGAATAAACAATATTAAAATGTAAATGAGCTCCTTGGGTACATGCATCCATTGGTGTTAGTCATTAGGATGCCATACAGCACAATGGAGAAATGAGTCTGAGCCCAGAGGCCAAGAAGAAGTGATATGTTCCTGAAATGATTAACTAAAGATCTGAGAGGGTAGAATTCAACTAGATGTTAGGATATCTGGAGTCTAGTCTCAGTCTGCTACTAACTTGCATGTGACCTTGGGTAAGTCACTTCCCTCCCTGAGACTCCTTTTTCTCCCCTACAAAATATGGGATCAGACTATGTGTTCTCTAAGATCCTGTCAGCTTTAATATTCTGTATCTCAAATAAAAGAAAGTTGACCTGTTGGATGCTTATGGATATCTAGAATCTCCTGGTTAAAAATCTTTTCACAATCCAAAATTAACTAGAGGAATATGCTGCCTCCTAGTCAGACTGTGTACCTCACTTACCCCTCCACACACCACACTTGCTTCATTCTTGCTCCCAAACCTTTGTTCAGGTTATTCCTCCAGAATGAAATGGTGCTACCTACCCATATCTGACCTATCCTTTGAACCCCTGCCCAAGTGTTGACTCCTTCAGGAATCCTTTCATAATGACACTGAAAAACACATTGCCCAGCCCCTTCATCTTGATAGTCTGTCCCAGAATCTGTATCCTCTGGAGCATACATTTGAACATTTCATAGAATCATAGGCTCCTAGAGTTGCAAGGGACCCTCACGGTTTACTTTGGCCTCTTATCTAATTTGACCACATTAGCTTAGCACTTTGTCCCATGAAAGCACCTTGAAAGTAGGACCTTAGACTCTTTTAAATCATTTATCCCCATTGCTGAGTACTATGCCTCACACATAATAGGCTCTTAATCAATAAGTGCTAGATTGAACCTTATCACAAGAAGCCTGTGAGCTCCATGAGTGGGGAGTTTCTGATTTTTTCACAGAGTGAGTGTGGAAAAATGGAATGAGGGCTGGATTCTGAGTCGGTTCAAACCCTGACTCTGCTACTTATGCCCTGAATGACCTTCAGCAACTCTTCACTTTCCATCCCTTAGCATAGTGCCTGGCACATAGTAAGCCCTTGATAAATGTTTGTTGACTGACTCTCAAATGAGAGAGTTGGTCCAAATGACCTCTAACGTCCCTTCCAAACAGCTCTCAATCAATAATAAACCTGGATACATAGGAGGTATTTTTTTTTTAAAAAAGATTGTATTAAATGCCTTCCATTCCATATCCACAAGTAATGACACTACAATGCAAAAGGAGAAATTTCCTTTCAAACTTCATGCCCCCAAGTTGTCTAATTAATACCGGGGTGATAGGATTTAAAGGGGCCCTTGACATCACTTGGCCCAACCCTCTCATTCTGTGGATGGGGATTTCAGACCCCAAGACAGTAAGTGATTGGCTAAAATTCCCACAAGTAGTATGTGGAAAAGCTAGGAATTTCAACCAGGTTTTTTGATTCCAAACTCTTACAGATTCCAAGTAACCCAGGTTTTCTGGTTCTAAATTCCAGATTTCTGATTCTGCTCTTCTTTCTACTATATCTGGATGTCAGGATCTATGAACAAGGAGACAGCAGGCCAGTTCCCTCAGTGAACAGGAGGAAAGCATAGAAAAATGACTTTGAATACTAGCATAGAAAGCTCTGTTGTTTTCCAAGTCATTTTTATAAGTCCCTCTATCGAACATCGCTTTAAAAAAGGATCCCTCTGCCCAGCCAGCTTCTCCATGATGGTCATAAACTGGTAAATTATCTGCAATCGTCTCTTGAGGCAATTGTACCTTCTGGAAATTAATTACATTTTTAACACAGTTAGCAAGCTTTTCGCCTACCTGTAAAATATTGCATGGATTGAAAATACCATGAGTATCGTGTAGCATTTAATATGCAGTATTGTAGTCTAAGAAACATTTGTCAACATTATATAATAATCTATGATCAAAACACTAAAACTTGTCAACTTGTGAAGTCTGTTGCATTCTAGCTCCACAACGAAAACTCATTTAAAAGTAAGTGAAAGTCAAGAGGATGAAATTCAATTAAAATTAATTTGAAGTATGGAAAAAATGATCCACAATGATATAAATCAACATATTGTTATTGCCTACTTTATCTTATCCTGTAAGGGGCTCTTCTAACAACACCCCCTTCCTCCCAAAAAAGGTAGCTAAATGAGTGAATTATAGATTCAGAGCAAAGCATACTCAGGAAGGTGCGGGCGAGTGGAGGAGAACTATCTTCAGGAAAAGATTTGGGAAAGATTGAAGAGTGAGCTAGTGCCTTTCCTTATAGAATCTTCAGCAAGCTTCTTTTTCTTCCCCACCATTTCACTTTTCCAGACTGAAGCATAAACAGAAATCCAATTAAAACCTGTCTTTGTTTAAAAAGTATATTTTTGAGTATGCATGCAATTTTACTGATAGCGGGATCTCAGCAGAGAAATTAACTTCAATAATCTATGGATTACAAGACATATCAAACCTTCAAAGCAGCCCAGCATTAGATCTATTCTCAGAAGGGTTTAAATGACTTTAACAGTTAACAACAAATGATAGGATGCATTTTTCCCAACTAAATCAAGATCAGTTGGCATTAGCTTTCCAATTCTCCAAACCTTTTAATTATGGTGAACAAATTTTTCACCACCCATTGTGAATCTCTTGAGGTACCTGACCCCCAACATGGTGGTGAGCATCTGGTTCCTACTATTATAGGTACAACCTGGAATAAGAAAGGGCCCTCCTCCTCCCCACTAGCCTGCACCTTCCCTCCAGGCCCCACAAACTTCAGGCCCCTTTGGAGAAATGTACAGCCACCCCACTGTATGCCTAAGTTCCCATCCTTTATTGTCAATTGAGCTATTGATCTCCAGCACTGTAACACATGGAGTTCACTTACTGTACAAATTAACCAGTCAGTCTACAAGGTCATGTTTTATGAAACATTCTGGGGAAGAATATTTTTCAGCAAGAAGAACAGATGAGAAAGATGCTTTTTGGCTCTTTCAAAGAGTCATGGCACACTTTAAAACAAGATTGTAGAGAAACCTACAGAGTGATTGCAAACATCACAGGCATATTTAGACTGCAAATTAAGTAGGAAAGGGAGGAAAAAGACAAAGAGGTAAAGGACTCTGAGATTCACAGGGTTAAACCTACATCCCTTCTCTAGCTGGCTATATGTTTAAGAAAAATCTAATTAAAGAACTTAACCAAATCACACTTTCTCCCCCTCTCCTGATTATCTGCCTGTATCTCCATGTATGCACGCTCAGCCCCGTCCCCACCCCTCCTCAACGTGGAAACACAGCTAAATATCTTTCAGAAGGCCCAGATGCTGACAGTCCATGTGTTCTTCCAGCAGGGACATTTTTGATTTTGGTGAGGTCCATCGGCAGCTGTGTGACTAGCTTTGGAGAGGCACCTTCTGGGCTTAATGGTGAATTGTCCATGACTTGCTGGCTGCTCTTTCATCACCCTCTTTTTAAAAATTTGACCCCATCCCCCAAAACTGTGTCTGGTTCCCTTGCTTTGTCTTCTCCAACAGGTGGTCCCCTTGCAAAATTCACAAGAATTTTGGTGGAAAACAAAATGGCTCTCAGCACATGTGGGGCTTGTGTTGAGGCCAGATTCCTGGGTACTCTTAAAGTCTCTTTAAGAGAATTAGTGCCCCAAACAAGGGAGGTGAGGATAGCAATTTCCATGGTTCTCTGTGCTGGCCAGACCATATCTGGAATGATGTATATCCAGCTCAGGGCAACACTCTGGATAACCTCCAGAAAAGGATGACTAGGGTCATGACAGAACTGGGAACCACATCTGATGGGGATCAGCTGAAGGAAACTTGGGACGCTTAGCATAGAAAAGAAAGGACTTTAGAGGAGGTATAACGTCTCAGAATGGGACTGCACATAGAACACACTTAAAATGTATTTGCCAAATCTTGCTGTTGGTGGTACATTTTGACCTGGAAGGGACCATCTAATCCAAATGTCTCATTTTACAGGCACATGGAGTGAAAGAAGACATCCAAGTTTGCACAGAGAGCAAGTGATAGAGCTGAGACATGAGTTTACATCTTTTGACTCCAAATCCAGTAATAATTTAAAAAAAAATAAATAACTTATACTAACTTGCTTTATTCTTAGGTGGGGAAATTAATGAATTGGGATCTAATTTATATAAAGGAACTAATTGGCCCCTGGTTAATGTCTGAGCAGGAAGGAACAAAATTAGATTGAGAGCACCCCTTTGGGCGTTTCAACAATAGTGCTAGCATACACACTTAGTGCTCCCGGAAACACCAGCCAGATGCTCAGTCGTTGGGCCATTCAACCAATGGTCTTGTGGTCAGAGAAGTGCATAGTGTACAGGCCAAATGTGTCAGCACATGCAGGCACGCTAGGCTCTGTGCATGCTTCTTATGATCAGGGCACAGTGGGAAGAACACTGAACTGGGAGTTAGGATACCTAGCTTCTTTGTCTGACTCTAATTTTTTTGTGTGATTGTCATTTCTCCAGGACAGTGTCGAAGAGGGGTGTAGTAGGTTATCTCTGTGGTCCCTTCCAGGCATAAAACTATGGCTCTGTGAGTCTTGTGAATGATTAGCTCAGAAAACAAAGCTAATACATTTTTTAAAAAATGCTGATTCACAGGAGGTTCTGGGTAAATGCTTTCCTAGTTAATTGAAACTTAATTATCAATGGTGAAGAAATTTAGGGTCCTCCTCTTGATGCTGTAGATTGCTTTCTCTGGCTGCTTTGGATGGCGAAGGGATGGGGTTCTATAGATGGGGCTTCTGCGATATTAAAGATAGAATACGACATGGCAGGTTAGGAAGATCCTACTAGGCTGAAAAAACTTCTAGGATGGCCCAGGATTCATGTAGTAAGATAGTTTCCATGGCCACTAGGTAGGAAGAAAGGTGATTGTCATGAAGATCACACTGATGTCCTCATCACTGTTTCTCGATCCCATTGGGTACCGTGGGCAGAGAATGGATGCTAGGATATCTGGTTAACTCTGGCAGTGTGGTGTAATGTTTGGAATGGTGATAAACTTGGATTCAGGAAGTCTCAGAAAGATCATGGTCCAAATTCTGCCTCTGACACGATCTGTGTGTTGGCAAGTAACTTTACCTTTCTAAGACTCAGTTTATTGGATTGTAATGGGGTTGTAATAGATGATCTCTAACATCTTTTCCAGCTCTAAATTGACGATCCTATAAGCCCATCACTTGGCAAACTGAAGAGAACGAATAGAAAGCAGGGAGAGCAAAACGGCCAACTGGGGAAATGCTCCAACATCCTTGTTGAAGCATTTCTCATGTAGCAGAGTGAGCAGCTTCTGAGAAACTTAGATATAGACACACCAGCTTTGGGGCAGCTCTAGAGAGTGGTTGTAATCAGTGCAGGGGGGCATGTACCCCACAGGGGACAGTAAGAAAGAGCCTCTTAACAAACTCCTTGATTCAGTGCTACTTTCATGGCATAGCTACAAGATGTTTTACCTGCTTATACACACATCCAAAATAGTTTGCTAATTGGCTGATTTTATTACTCAGCTGCCTAGTTCTCAAACTAAACCACAACATCTTAATATTTTTTGTATCATGGTCCTCTTTGGGAGTTTGGTGAAGCCTGTGGTCTGTTCTCAGCATAATTGAAGGGAATAATAAATTTTTATTAGAGTTTAATCAAAATAAAGATATAATTTTTCTCATGCATCTTTTTTTATACATATTCCTTGAAATCTACCTATGATTAAACAACCCCAAAATACTAATGAAGCTCAAATCAAAATAGGAGATTTGGCAGCTCATATTTAGATAAGATCTAAGTTTTTAGGCCTGGAAGTGATATTAGAGATCCAGTGCAACCCCTTTAGGATATAGAGGAAGAAACTGGGTCCCAGGGAGGGCAAGACAATAATGATTGCCTGAATTGACTAAACAATGATATTGTTCAGCAATGAATTGACTGAATAATAATGACTGGTATTCATGTGGCCCTTTAAAGTCCACAAGAGTACTTTGCTTACATTGTCTAATTTGAGTCCCACAACAACCCTATGAGATAATTCCTACAGGCATCATCAGACCCATTTCACCAATGAGGAAACAGCCCCAGATTGGCTGAATGATTTGCTCCTGGTTGCACCACTAGTAACAATCAGAGGTGGGAATTAGATTGAGGTCTTTCTGACTCCAAGTGGTATCTATCAACTAAGCCACACTGCTCAAAATCACACAGATAGTAGGAGAGCTGGGATTTGACTTCAGGGGCAGCTAGGCGGCACCATGGATAGAGCACCAGGCCTAAAGACAGGAAGACATCTTCGTAAATTCAAATTTGGCCTCAGACACTTACTAACTATATGACCTTGGGCAAGTCACTTAATCCTGTTTGCCTCAGTTTCTTCATCTGTAAAATGAGCTGGAAAAGAAAATCACAAACCATTTCAGTATCTTTGCCAAGAAAAGCCCAAATGGGGTCAGAAAGAGTCAAGCATGCCTGAAAATGATTGAACAACCTCCGATTCCAGATCCATCGTGCTTTCCTTGGGACCATACTGTGTGGACATCACACAGGGACTGGATTCTCTCATACAGGGATACTCCTGGTCACTGGGCAGGCTTAATCTTCACTCTCAAACCAGTTTCTCCTCAGTGAATGTTAGCTCAAGTGTATAGCTCCCAGACCTATAATTGTTGTTCTTCTGCCTCTTCTCCAATCCCTTTTCTCCTAAATTGACTCCCCAAAGCTCCTGCTCCTATTTAGCAGTGATACCTGGTTTTGTCAAGATATTGAGCTTTTAAATTGAAATAATAGAAAACATAGCATTTTTAGGCCATAAACAATCATTTTATTCAAATTATAAATACTGCCTAGTCTAAGCCATAAAGGTCTCCCTAGCCTGCTCCAGTCCTACTCCCACTTGATAAAGAAGCATTTATTAAGCACCCACCAGGACTTGTGCTAAGTGCTGGGGACATAAATACAAGAAAGCAAAGCAGTGCTTGCCCTCAAGAAGCTTTCATTCTAAGAAGGGATGACAATACATAAAGAAGAGCTAGAACAGAGGGGGAGTAAAGACAAGACCACTGTGGAAGAGCTGAAGCCCTTCCTGAGAGCAAACTGAGCCCAGAGTGAATCAAGCATGGTTGGGGCCTTGCCAGTTACGAAGTGTACTCCTACCAGGCCTGCAAACTTTCTCAACTCATTGTTGCCAGCTACTTTACTCATTCCTGAAGCAGGCATTAATGCGGTTTCCCTGTATGTCGGCAATCATTTGAATATTTATAAATTTAAGTATTTATTTTCATATTAAAATTAAAGCTCTATTGTCTCGCAACTAACCCGCCTTGTTCTGCCACTCCAAAAACAAAACCTTCTTCTGTGCGATAACCTTTATTTATAGATGGCAATAAGCATATTTAGCAATTTTATTATTCATGACCCTTGCACTAAATATCATAATCAGAATACAGATGTGCAGGATAATTTCCACGTACGAGTCAGGGTGCCGCAAGTACAGGAACACACAGCAAAAATAGCATCAGTTTGGGGAGAAAGGACTGGAATCATTGATGTTGAATTGAGGTGTCAGAAAGGAAACAAAGTCAGGGCAGGTGGGAACATTCTTTGAATAAAGCACATTCGGGACTCCTGTGAAAAACTGGAAGAACTTAATGACTGAATCAGGTGTGAGTGTGTGTGTGTGTGTGTGTGTGTGTGTGTGTTTTCCTGGCCTTTTAGATCTCTCCTAAACTCAATCACATCTAGTGTAAGAAATAACCTCTCTTGGATGCTGTGGATATACAGAAGTGTAGTTTGATGAGCCAGGGCCTCCTTAGAACTCAGCCCAATCTTTTGTTAATAACTTCTTCACTTTTGACTGTACTAAAGATTCAGATGATCAGATAAACATCATATTCAGACTTTGCTCACTAATTGACTGAACAAGAATCGGTCACACTTTATATACCATTCCATAATGGATTTCCATGTTTGTGAATCCTAACTGGCTGTGGAAATGCAAAGCAAATATCTCATAATCACAAATATTTTCTGTGGGTTTTTTTTCCCCTCTAAGCCCAAAGATTAAATCAACTTTTTTTTTCCAGTTGGCAGCAAGTTCATGGTTATAGAAGGATGATAAATGATCTTGTGATGGACATAGCCGTTGTGCTACTGTTTAGCAAATTTTTTTTTATAAGTGATTGCTAGCTATAACACATTTTTCTGTTAGGTGTTACATGAATAATTGGTATATTAAAGAAAGTGTGAAATAAACAGGTATAAAGCTTGAGATGCGTTCATTACTTGCTGAGGTTTTTCACATTTTATACCATTTAGGAGATACCTCAAGTTCAGCATTTTTTCCGGAATGTCGGAGCAGAATTCTCCAGGAAACCTGTTGTTTAAAAAAAAATCCATTCGTGAAAATGCTACCAGGTATTTACAACTCTAGAAAGGCAGATCAGAGATGCTGGTATAAAGCTACAACATAAAATGAACCAGAAAATACCTGCATCTTTGTGTAGGAGAATATATGCTTCCGGTAATATTTTCCTTCTAAAATCAATCAGTTGGTAAACTGATTACTAATTAAACTAATTAATTTCCACTTATTCTTCCTTCCTTCTTCTCTACATATTTTCCCTTTTCCCTGGGTGGATTGTCTAGTGCCTTAGCTCGAGATCCAGCTGTAGGCAAGAATGAGTCTTGTTTTAAACAACAGGGATTATGATTTAAGAATGGCCACCATTTCCATTACTATGGTCCTTGAACTCACCTCATCCAAGAAGGTATCCCCATTCCAACTGAGAAGACAGATCAGAATAGAATGAACTTTCCCTGTAGAAGAGAATCATAACGAGCTACTTATGACAAGCCATCTGCTGTCTACCATGCCTGGTATACACTTTTTTTTTTCCCAGAAGGAAAGAAGTTTGGAAAAGCCCCCACCCCCCAAATCAAATTCACCATGTGGCATGGCCCAATGTCTTTCTGTAGCTGCCAGAGGCAATATGTTGACTTGACTTGCCAGACTTCCAAAGGGACTATAGCAAATGAATAAATGCCACTTTCTGAAGTGAGTCAGTTCTTGATAAAGTCACATTAATGCAAATTGGGTTATAAAACTATCTGGCAAAACCAAATCCTTTTGATGGTTTTTAGTGTCTGGGTTTGATCTCACCAAACAAATGATCCTGGGAGAAATAGCTTGGCTGTTGTTTTTTCCTTTCCTCTAGCATGGATTTTTAGGGGACCAGCAAGAATGGTTAACTCATTTATTCATCCTGCAATGACCTTAGAAACTTCAGAGTCTGGAATTTCACCTTAAGCTCTGATGTAGTCATTGCATTCAACCCCAAGATGATTTCAAATGCATATTGAGAAGATATGTTAAGTAGAGTATAATTATGCTAAAGCCCTATATTAATGCATCATCGTGATTTGGAAGTGACTCTGGGTTTTCAAAAGCTTGGAAATTCTGAGAGCTCCTTCCACTCTGGAAGGACTTCAAGTAGTGGGCCGTGTTTGTGTCTATTACATGAGGACCAGCATCACCAAAGAGATGGCCACCATATGATGAGTTATTTTAGGTACTGTAACTCATCAATTCATTTACAAGGTATAGAAGGACTGAGAAAGGCAAAGAAGTGTGGGTCATGTGGATTAAAAACTGGACTTCAAATAAAGGACCTGGTTAAAATCTTGCCTTTGTCACTTTTTAACTATATGACCTCGGGGAAGTCATTGAACCTCTTTAGGCTCCTACCAAATGAGCGACTTGGACTAGGTAGCCTCGAAGATTCCTTTTGACTCTCTATCTTCCTTCACTCAGCCTCCAAAGTGATTTTCCTAAAGCCCCCTCATAAACTTCAATGGCTCTCTATTCCCACCAGGATCAAATATAAAATGCTTTGTTTGACATGTAAAGCCCTTTACTGCATAGCCTCTTCCTTTGTTGTTCCTTGCACAGAAACACACTATTTCCCAACTGTGCTTTTTTCATGGGCCGTCTCCCATGCCTAAAATGCTCTCTCTCCTTATCTCAGCATCTTAGCTTCCCCATCTTCCTTCTTTTAAGACTCAGTGCAAATCTTCTACAAGGCCTCCTACAAGAGGCTTTTCCTAGCCTGCCAGCAGGCCACTGCCAGCACCCTCCAGCTGAGATTGCCTTCCATTTGCACTGTCTGTATCTATTTATTTATTTCTCTATCTCGTGCACATGTAGTTATTTGCATGTTGTCTTCTCCATTAAACTGTGTACCTCTTGACAGCAGAAACCAAGGTTCTGCCTTTCTTTGTATCCCCAGCACTGGGTACACAGCAAGCACCCATTAAATACATGTCGATTGATGATGATAGAAGGATTACCCATACACATAAAATGAAAGATCCTTGAATTATTGAAGTAAGTTAATAAGAAATTTAGTTATTTGCCCACATTTGTGTTGACTAAATTAGAAAAAACAAAGGTTAGGGCTTGAAGATATTTCAACTTCAACTGTAGAACAGCTTTAAATGGTTTGAGGCCAGCTCTTTCCTGCTCATCATAGCTAGTTAGGATTCTTTTATTCTCTCTCATCTTTAGAAATGGTACCTGAGTGATGTGGGGCATCTTGCCACAGAGCTCTTATGAGCCATATAATACTAAAAACACAAAATGCCAAAGTTCAATTAGGGATCCCAGCAGCCCTTCCTCAGATTTCTCAGGAAGGGCAATCAATAGACATTCAATACTGAAAAGCATTTGATGGGCTTCGTGTACCAAAGCTTTCCTTCTCCAGCTGCTGCCACAGTACCTGACAGCTCTGAATACCAATATGACCTGACCTCTCAACATCTGTCCACTTGATAGTGGTAACTGTATAACCTTCCTCCTCTCATTCCTAAGCACCCCTTGGTGGCCTCTGCCATCTCTTCCACACCTGCAGATTGGTGAGGGTCAGAACACAGGAGCCCTATTTGGAGACAGCTCCCCTAACTTCCACTTTCCTACCAAAGGCAGATCCAGAGTATGCATGCCTAGCCATGTAATCTAGCCTCCTTAGGGCACCATACCCCACCACACCACACCCCACCCCTTTTCTCTGTAACTACCCTGCTCTTGTAAGAGGAGAAAATGCCCTGGAATGCCCTGGGTGGATATCATGATCTTCTGATCAGACTTGGCTCACTCTCTGTGCCGCTGCCTTTTTGCATAACTGGTAGCAAATTGCTTGACTCCCTGCATGACACTGACTATGATGGATTAAATAGCTGCTTTGACCAGGTCATTAGTCCCTCATCTCTCTGATGCCCAACTGAGACTTCTGTAGGAAAAGGAGCAGGGCACACTGCTGCACTTCCTGTGAATGCAGGCTCTCTTCCACCCCTTTCTGGCAGCCAGCTCTTCTCTTTCCTCCCTGGATTCCCTGTCCCTTTCCTCTCTTCTACCATATCTGTTAGGGAAGTAGGCACTAAGATGGAAACTGAAGCCTACAGATAAGACTTGGTTTGTGATGGGTAAATAGATGGTGTGATGTAGGGAGGTTTGGGAAGTGCCCATTCACTACCCCTGCCCCAAAATATCTCTAACTCGAGCCAGAAGTTCCATCATCAGGATTAAATATCACCATATTTTAGTGGAGAAACTACTGGATTTGGAGTCAGAAAATCTGAATCTGAGTCCTGACTCAACCACTTATTGACTGTGTAGCTTTGGGTAAACTCTCTTAACCCTATGAGCCTGAGTATCTTCATCTGTGAAATGGCGATAATAATCATTTTGCTACTTAGCTCACAGAGCTGTTGTGAGGAAAATTCTGTATCTCTCTCTCTCTCTCTCTCTGTCTCTGTTTCTGTCTCTCTCTCTCTCTCTGACACACACACACATACACACACACACCTTTAAAATTCTGAAGATGCTAAGAAAAATGATTCTGAAGAGGAAGAAAAAAAGAAGTCATCCATATAGACATCCAGGGAACTTACCAAACAACTTAGATTTTTAAAAGATACATAGAAAGTGGAAGCAAAGGGAAACCACAAAGGACGAATCTAAGAGCCTGGCCACTGCCTTGTAAAAATTGTATCATGTGCTAAAGCACAGAATGAGCTCAGTCTGTCAGTCAACAAACATTTACTCTGTGCCTATTATGTGCCAGCTACTGTGCTAAGAGTCGAGAATACAGAAGAAAGGCCAAAAAAGATTTTCCCTAGTGTCAAGGAACTCATAATTTAATGAGGGAGATTGCATGCTAACAACTATGTACAAACAGTAGATAGATAGGTAGATAGATAAATAGATAGATAGATAGATAGATAAATAGATAGACAGATGGATAGATAGATGGATAGATAGATGGATAGATGGATGAATGGATGGATGAATGGATGGATGGATGGATGGATGGATGGATGGATGGATACACACACATATACATTGTTTATATGGTATACATCATTTTATATGTAATATAAGATATACAAATATTATATATAGTATATATACATTATGATATATAATATGCATGTATTACATGTCAAATATATACTGTTTTCCATAGTTGTTTGCATATTGTACATATATATGTATGTGTATCTATAAATCTACACATCTATAGATACACACATGTACAGGATAAATTGGAGATAATTGAACTAGAATTAAGGGGAATTTGGAAAGGGTTCTTGTAAAAGGTAGGGTTTTTGCTGGGTCTTGGAGGAAGCCAGGCATGTCAGGGAACAAAAATGAGGGAGATTATTTTAGGCATGAGGGAAAGCCAGTGAAAGCGCCCAGAATTGAGCTTGGTGAGGAATGCTAATGACTACCCCCCAAATAAAATAAATAAAAGTTTTGTTTTGTTTCGTTTTTGCTAGCTATATTGGTTAAAAGTGGAGAATCAAAGATGGACAGGGTTCATTGGTAAAAGTAGATGAGACAATGATATCTAACAATGACAAGAAGGGAAATTCTCATTTTGCTTCAGTTTTTGCTGCCAGGAACAATGATCTATGAACTTGCAAGGATAAAGCCAATAGGACTAACAGAGAGTTGATATCCAAGATAAGAAATTACATAGTAGAAATAAGGTACCTAGACACTCTAGATGAACTAGTTCTGATTTTCTTCTGTAAAAGGAAAGGTTGTGCTAAATGATCTTGAAGGTCCCTCTATACCTATCATTTACGATTTCCCATAAAGTTGATTCTGGCTTGATGGCAGAACAAAAGAGCTAAGAAAAGCTCAGCCTTCTGCATCACACAGTCAAATATTTCTTTTCTGGAAATAATGGCTTCTTACCCCTTTGTTCCCCACCTGTGCTTTGAGGAAATATCAGATAATTCACAAATACACAACTTTGTTATTCTTTACCAAAAACTTTGCTATCTCAGTAAGACATGAACTTAGAGTCTTAAAACTGTAAAACTATACCCTTTTCACTTGCAGGAGGACCTCCCCAAAGTAAGCCAGGCAAACTCTAATGATGCCAGGGGACTAGGTAGAATTTCAAGGGACACCTGTCCTAATGGGTTTTATTCCAGTATTCACTCTTTTTCCTTTCCCTCTGAAATGCCAATTTTCCCCTAACCCTGGGAAAATAAATTACTTAAATACCTACTATGTACAGAGCCCTACATGAGAATAATACACAGTGCCTGTCCTTGAGCATGCTGCTCACAATCTGAGTTACATGATGAGGCATACACGTGTGCGCAAAAATGTTAAGGAACAATCCAAGCCAATATTTTCTATGTGACATGAATGCTGTGGACAGTAAGGGTAGTTGGTCAGAGATGGGAGAGGACAACGGGTACTAGAGCAGTCAGAGAGGCTCCATGGATGAGGAAAGGCTTGCACTCAGTTCTCAGAAATGGGTAGCATTAGAATCAGTGGAAGGAAGGAGAGACAAGCTTAAAGAGTGTTGGAGTCTGTGATGAATGTAGTAAGTTCACAGGAGAGTGAAAAGACTAATTGGACTGGAGTCAAGACTTGTACTGGAGAGTAGTCACAGACAGGTTAGTTAGGCAGGTTGGGGCCAGATTGTGGAAGGTCTAAAAAGCCAGGATGAAGAAGCTGGATGGAACATTTGAATCTCGGCCGTGCAGCTTACTGCCTATATGATTTGGCGCAAGACACTTAACTTTTCTGGGCCTCAGTTTCTGCACCTATAAAATGGTGGAGGGGGTGAATTAATTATTTTTTATAATTTTTTTAAGGAGAATGAAATCAGAAAACTATAGGTTAGTGAGCCTGATTTTAATTGCTGCCAAAATTCTTTAATATTAAAGGAAGGATTAGTGAACTGCTAGAAAAGACAGCAGGGGCAGCTAGGTGGTGCAATGGATAGAGTGCCAGGAGTGGAGTCAGGTTTTCCCGAGTTCAAATCCAGCCTCAAACACTTACTAGCTGTGTGACCCTGGACAAGTCCCTTAACCTTGTTTGGCTCAGTTTCTTCACCTGTAAAATGAACTTGAGAAGGAAATGGCAAATCATTCCATTATCTCTGCCAAGAAAACCCCAAATAGGGTCACAAAGAATTGGTCCGGACAGAAATGACTGAACAAAAACAACAGAAAAGAAAAGAAAGCAGTGTTCACAAAGAGTAAGTATGGCTTCCTCAAAAACAAGTCATGGCAGACTAAACAGATTTGGTTTTTTGACAGGTTTACTCGGACTGATTAGAGGAATGCTATAATTGTAATTTGCCTAGCCTTTAGCAAAGGGTTTTGTAGATTCCTTCATGCTATTATTGTTGAAATGGCCGTGATACTACATATTTGATTGATGATAATACACTTAGGAAGATTTGGAAATGACTAAATGGCCAGAAGCAAAGAGTGGTCATTGTGGTTTGATGTCAGCTGGATAGGAGGTCACCAGTGTAGTGCCCTAGGGATCTGGGCTTGGACCTAGGCTGATTAATATATTTATCAGTGATATGGATAAAGACAGAGATGCCATACATATCAAATTCATATATCCCTTCAGTATTGGCAGGAGTGACTAACATAGAATTTTTGAAAGATCTTGACAAACCAGAACACTGTACAGAACCGAATAAAATGAAATTGAATTGAGATAACTGTAAAGTCATACTCAAGTTCAAGAAATCACCTTCATAAGTACAAATGAGGGGGAGGTAGGAGCTGGCAGTATTTTGTTTGACAAAGACCTGTGGATTTTAGTGAACTTCAAGCTCAATATTGGTCAACAATGTGATGTGACAGCCAAAAAAACTAATGTGGTCTTAAGCTACACTGAGGGACATACTATCCAAGATATATAAGTTGATAGTTTATCCCACTCTTTGTTGTGATTCAGTCTGATTTTTTGTGTCCCCATTTGGGGTTTTCTTGGCAAAGATACTGGAGTGGTTTGCCATTTCCTTTTCTAGCTCATTGTACAGATGAGGAAACTGAGGCCAACAGGGTTAAGTGACTTGCCCAGGGTCACACAGCTAGTAAGTATCTGAGGCCAGATTTGAACTCAGGAAACGATTCTTGATTCTAAGCCCAGCGCTCTAGCCACTATGCCACCCTGCTGTCCCCATCCCACTCCACTACTAATTGGGCCACTTTTATAGCACTTTGTTTAGTTCTGGGCACCATCTTTAAGAAGGATATTGATGAGATGGTGAGGAGTGTAAACAAGATGGTGAAGGGCTTCAAATTCATGCCATATGAGGATATGTTAAAGAACCTGGAATTTGTAGTATAGAAAAGTAAAGACACAGGGAGGTACACAATGGCTGTCCTAACATATTTGAAGGATTGTCATATGCAAAAGGTATTTATTTTGTTCTGGGCCCCCTGAGACTAGAATTAGGAGAAATGGGTGGAAGTTTTGTTTGACTAATAAATGTAAACTCCTTGCAAGGACTAAAATATAAATTCCTCACAAGCCCAAAAAGAATAAGTTTATTCGAAACTTTTGTACTTGACAGGAGGAACATCTTGATCTTGAGATTTATCATGGGCCAGCAGCCTCTTTGTCTCCCTTTGTTCTTGTCTCTGTCTCTATTTCAATCTGTCTCTTTGTCTCTCTGCTCCCCTCTTTTTGTGTATGTTCCTCTATGTGTATGTGTGTGTGTCAGTCTGTCTTTCTCTTCCCTTCCTTGATACTCACCTCCAGCCTCTAGTGATATCTTTAGAGACAGTTATGGTAGAAACTCCACCCAAGCCAAGCCCTTACCTTTCCCAGGCCATTCCTATGCCATGTTCTCTTGGGGATTATCCCTGGATCTTACCACTGCAGGGAATTCTTGAACCCCCTTATTTTTCTTGGGCACGTGACAATATGATGCTGTTTGCACTAGTATCATGTGCTATGTGCCTTATCAGCTAGCATCCCGTAGAAGGTAGATGGGCTTTCCCTATCAGTAGCTTTTTAATTCTGGTTTGGCCATTCATCAGCCTCCTTGGCAGAGTGTCTGACCAGCAGGGTTAATGCATAGGAAATATAGACCAAAGGGAAAATGAAAACGATTGGAAAAGAGAAGGTAGAAAAAGAGAGATGTGGGAAGGGGTTGACAGAGGGGCCCCAGGTACCCTGCATATGCTATAGGGCCACCGATGCAAAGGAGATGGTGCCTCTCTTTGCATAGGTCTAGTAGCACAGAGGCTTCCCCATAATGTGCTTCCCCATAAAGACCCCTCAGTGAGAGCAGAACAAGGGAGGAGACAATCCGCCATTGACCCTTATACTCCTTGTCCTCATCTCCAAGTGCCAGAAGGATTTTATCCTCAAGCTTCTGCTACCTTCAGTCAATCCCCATATCTCCCCCTCACCCCCAGCCCCCTCAAGGAAGCAAAAACTGTCTATGGGACACACTGTTCTTTCTTCTTATGCACCTAATGTTGCTGTGCTATTTTGGGCAACCATTTAAATAAAAGCCAATTTGACTAAAGAGCAAATATATTCCACCGAATGACGGCAAAAGGGCAGAGCTGGAGGAAAGAAAAAAAAAAACACGCACGCACACGAAAATGCAAGGCATTCATTTTTTCCTTTGTACTTTTTAATAAAAGAAATTCTCTGGCTGCTTAAAGTGACACATTAAAAGATGTATGTATCGCGGCTTTTAAAAACACAATTAGATAACACCTTGTCAAATACTTATATTCTTTGTTGACAGCCTAGAGCACAATCACAATCGCAGCCCAGCTATTTCGGCAGGTTCCTTATTCTGTTGCCATTGGCAGAGTCAGCCATTTTATAAAAATGTTACTGTTTACCACTTTAATCATCAATCTAGATCTAGTCAAAACAATAAGTCAGAAGGAGCAGTAAATTATACTTGTTCAGCCCTGATGAGTTTGAACTGTTTTGCTGAAATTAACTGAAGTAATTATCTATTTTTCTAAAGCTGCAAAAAAAAAAAAAAAAAGTTCCGAGGAAAATAGGATCTATAAGGACACTGCTGCGTAAGATGTAAGGAAACTTTTTTCTTCCCTTGTGACCAGAGGGTGTATGAGGCCAGAATCAAAATGGATTTAGCGCTGATTTTTCCCCCTCTCTGAAGCAAAGTATTCCCCCAAATGAAAGAAGGGTTTTGCTGTTACAATCCTTGCTTTACCTCTTTACCTATTTTTTTTGACACCCCCGCAATCTGTAGCTGTTTTCGCTTTCATTGCTGAGAGCAAATCTTGGAGAAGTGGGATCTTTCTGTGCTCTTGAAAAGGAGAGGGAAAGAATATTTGGGTGTTTTATTTAATGCTCAAATGCATCTGTGATCTTACACGTTTCAGAGCTCCCTCCAATGATCACTACCTATTTAAGCCTGTGACAACTGTCCGTATCCGTCCCCTCCCCCAAGGTCAGAACAGGAGGTCCACCACACGTGTTGGAGGTCTTTTTTTTTTTAAGCTCTTTAAATTTCCCCTTATGTCCCATATCCCTTATTGTTATCCTGAGGAAGATGGACATCCACATAATGATTCCTTCCTTCTGCCCTCCCTCCCTCCCTTTCTTCTTGTTTCTTTCCTCCCTCTCTCCCTCCTTAACCTCCTCTTTACCCCTTCCCTCCCTTCCTTCCTCCCCTCCTTCCTTTCTCCTTTCCTACATCCCTTCCTTCCTTCTTTCTTTTCTTCCTTCTTCCCTTCTTCCCTCCCTTTCTCCTCCCTTCCCTCTCTTTCTTCGTTCTTTCCCTCTTTCCCCTACTCATGCATTTATTCAACAAACGCTTATTATATGCTGATAAAAATAAAACAGGCCCTGCCCTCCAGGAGCTTATATTCTGCTAGAGATACAATATAGCTACTGATAATTGAATACAAAATATGGATGCATGTAGTTAGGTTTATGGTGATGAAAAAACCTCATTCCATGTCAGCTGAAGGTAACTGACGACATTACAGCTGATGTCTGCTGGTTCTGTTCTGATTATTTCATGTGCGTGTTGCCTACCAACTAAGAACATCAAGGTAGAGTCCTTTTTCCTTTTTTGTACATTCATTAGCCATCAAATATAATGTTGTTGTTGTTTCGTCGTTTGTGGCTTTCTTTGCAGAGATACTAGAGCGGTTTGCCATTTTCTTCTCCAGCTCATGTAACAGATGAGGAACTGAGGCAAACAGGGTTTAATGACTTGCCCAGGGTCACCCAGCCAATCAAGTGTCTGAAGACTCACAAAGGTGAGTCTTCCAGACTCCAAGTCTGGCACTCTATCCATTGTGCCACCTATCTTCCCAGGGCACATAATGGGTGCTTTCTAAACATTGGTTGATATAATCAAATACCCAGATTCTTTTGTAGTTTGAATGGCCAAGACAAGGAAGATGTGTTGGTAGTACAACTAGAAACCAACAAGCTCTGTGATAGTGGTTTTGACTTCTCTAGCTACCTGGAGGGGAAAGGTGTTATTTCCCTTGGAACCCATGTCCAGACCTGTCTTTTGTAAAAGAATCTATTCTAGAATGTTTTGTCTTAACAGGGTGATCTCACTCTGACTGCTTGTATATCCTATAAGGAAACATTTCCCAAATGGCATCCACAGGCTGCAATTAGAGATTCTTTAAGAAAATTTTTATGCTTGCAATATTTTGCCCTCTAAAATATTAAATATTCAATTATGTATGCACAAAAATACTGTATAGCATTTGGTTTGGCATAGAAATGGGCTTAATTTCTTCTATTTTGCTTAAAAATATTTCTGACTTCTTTTATTCCATTATTTTATTCCCAAGTTCTCCTCTAGACAAGAATTTATGGCTTCTAACAGCAATATGTGTGGGTTCTACTCATGTGCTGGGGAGGCTACATGCCGTAGTGAAAAGTGTTAGATTTGAAGACAGACCTAGATTTGAATCCTCCCTTTCCCATTTATTATCTGTGTTACCTTAGGCTAATTACTTTAACCTCTTTGGGACTCTAGTGAGACAGTACAGTTTAACGGATAGAAGAGTGGCTTTGGAGTCAGGAAGATGTAGGTCCACATTTTACATGTGACACTACATGTCACATGCAGCCTGCTGATAGTTGGGCATACAACTTAAATACTCTATGCCTCGGTTTCCTCATTTGTAAAATGAGGAGATTGGAGTAAATGACCTCTAAGTTCCTTTCTGTTTTGAAATCTATGATCTGTTAAACAGTTTCGTCATCTATAAAACAAAAGGGTCAGATCAGGTACCCTCTAAGTTTCCTTCCAGCTATCCCTTTATGATTGTGTGATATTCTTTCAATCCAAAAAGAAAAATGTTCTGCCACCAAATTCATTTGGGAAGTGCTGACCTTGAATACTTAGATATCATATCTTATCACCTCATCTGCTTCAGTTACCGAACAAAAGAAACAAGATGCTATATGCAAATACTTGCTTAAGAATGTCAAGGAGAATGTAGGTCCAAGGAGTCCTTGGAACCTATGCAAAACCTTTTTAAAAGCACATTTTAATTGTTTGGGTTATTCAAGACCCTGAGGCTTTACCTTTTCCTGAAGTATCTTGATAATGCAGATAAATAGGAGGAGGAAATGAAGTATGAGTTCCCAAATGGGATACAGATAGGATGGACACTTGACCTCTGATTTCCTTGGTATAGGGAACTCCCAGATGGAGAAATCCCTTTACCAATGAAAGTTGGCACCATTTTTGAGATTCACAGATTTAGAAAATTACCTAGAACACTGATAGGGGAAATGATTTGCACAGGATCATACAGCCAATCCGAAGTAGGACTTGGAATCAGGTCTTACTGACTTTAAGATTGTTTCTCTGTTTCTCTATGTCTGTAGCTGTCTCTTTGTCTGCCTCTGTTCTTGTCTATCTCTGATTCTGGCTTTGTGTCTCTCTGTCTCTCTACGTGTCTCTGTCTTTCTCTTTGTCCTGTCTCTGTCCCTGTCTCTGTCTCTCTGTCTCTCTCTGTGTCTGTGTCTGTCTGTCTGTTTGTCTGTCTGTCTCTCTCTCTCTCAGAGCCCCTTTACAGAAACTACCACCACCAAGAAAGATTATCACATCACCCACTTTACCTGAATTTATAGTCAAGTCAGAGGTGGGGAACCTGCAGCCTCGAGGCCACACGTGGCCCTCTAGGTCTTCAGGTCCTTTGGCTGAAGTACTGAGAGTTTAAATAATGTGCCCTTGGTCATACAGGCAGTATATGTCGGAGGCAGAATAGGTTTCCCAGAATCCAAGTTTCCTGACTCCAGGGTCAGTGTCCTATCTATCATTCCATGCTATCTCTCAATGTCTATACATACAACTCCAATTCATCATATAATAACAGATTTTCTACTTTGAGTAATGCCAAGTATACACAAATAGATTCTGATAAAACATTCTCTTTAATTCACTGCTCTGAGGTAAGAGACTAAGTTTGTGCTAAAAATGCCGGTTTTCATTCTTTTAATCTTAAAAAGCTTCTCCCATTTGTTTCGTGATTTAAGTATTTCATTTGTTTCCTAAGGAATTCATTCATTCCCTCACTCATCACTTCAATTATTATAATTAGCCACCTCTCTATAGCCCTTTCCCTTTCTATAATGCTTTTCTAACTGAATGAAGCACCTTTCTTACAAATCTTAAGCAAATTCAGGTGGTTGGGCAGAGGCGTCAGGGTCAAGTCTCCTGATACAACCCAGGGAAATTTACGAATTGAACTCTTCAAACTTCTACAGTTCAAAACCTTGTACAGGACCAGGTTCTTTTTTAATCACATGAAAAATGATAGCTACAAGTAAAGTATTGAATTTTGGTAACAATGCCTGGACAGATGAGTACCTGATGAGATTCTATGAATTTTACAAAGACCATTTGTCTTGTCTTTTCCTAGCAACCTTGAAGTATTTAAACATATTCATGGACTTTTTTGCGAAGTGAAAAGGCTTTTGATTTTTTTTTTTTGGTTTGCCTGTAAGTCATAGGACACCCTCAAAAATAGAATAATCAGATAATCATCTTGAGTTTTAGTCTCCCAGACATACATACAGATACACACACAATTTTGTCATTAACAAAGCAACTTCTGAAACTAGATCTACATTCTACCTGAAACTAGGAACTGCAGCCACAATGACCAAAGGAGGATATTTTTGAATAGAATCATAAAGACCAAGCATCATGTGATGTTGCATCCAAAAGCCAGGATTTAGGGAAAATGCTTTCACGTGCCTTACTCTTTCCCCTATGATTCCTTAAATCTAACAAGTTCAGTTTGAGGGACAAGCATCTTCTGTTCATCTGAATCAGAATTTCACCCTCCTGTGAGGCCAGGGACTGTGCCTCATTCATTGATTTATCCTTCACAACACCTAGCACAATCTTTGATGCATAGTAGGCCTTTAGTAAATACATACTGAGTTTAAAAAGTGATAGGGATCATTTGCCTCATGCTGCAGGTGGGAAAACAGGTTCAGACAGATTAAGTGCCCACAGTCACACAGAAGTCAACAGAAGCTCCCAAATCAGAATTCAGATAATATGGTTCTCAGAA
This sequence comes from Trichosurus vulpecula, assembly GCF_011100635.1. Classification (NCBI taxonomy): domain Eukaryota; kingdom Metazoa; phylum Chordata; class Mammalia; order Diprotodontia; family Phalangeridae; genus Trichosurus; species Trichosurus vulpecula. The sequence continues at coordinate 140,015,879 of NC_050575.1, read as the reverse complement.
CAAGGCTTAATCCATTAGACTGTGATAACTAAGCATCTAGGTGTACCTGCCTTTTGACAACTGATCAGTTCTCAAAAGAGATCACATAAATAACTTTTTTTTGCAAGTTAAGGCATAAGATTATTATATAAGTCTCTCCATAGCTAGGAGAGAATTTAGAGGTCATGGAGTCCAAACCCCTCATTTTCCAAATGAGGAAATGGAAGCCCCAGAACATTTTGACAAGCTAAGTTCATTCAGATAGAATGCATCAGAAGTAGAATTTAAACCCAGGATCTTCTGACTTCAAAGTCAATGTTCTTTTCACTTCTCCACTTACTCTCTCACTTCATAGTTTCTTTATTTATCACCTCTCTTCCAAGAGCAGCCACTTCTTAGTTCGGTTCATTTCCCTCTTCTTCCCTACCCGTCCTGTAATATGATTAGTGTAAACACTCAGAGGCATCATATTTAAGGGAATCCTGCTTTGAAAAATTTCTTCTTCTGGGAGAACTTTTTGATGACAGGGTCACGTGAGTGAATGAATGAATGAAAATTCATATGGGAGAATTACCACTCCAATGCAAGGGGAATACTAGGGGAAAAGGATTACCCTGCTCCTGTTCCTTGTTACTTAGGAAGAGTTTCACTGAAAAGGTCTCCTGACCTCTGCAGAGAAGGAATTTGGGGGAGAGAGATTTAAGGCAAAGATTGGAGACAAAGGTTCATAAAAGAGATCTAGAAGGGGAATGGATCTTTTCTAAGAAGAAGTTCAGAAATAATTATTCCTGTCCTCTGAGAGGATAGTCCAGGATAGATGAGCAGCCTGAGGTAGCCAGGGACCTCTTAAGCTTTTTACAGGGTGGGAAAGAAGATCTTGAGAAGGACTAGGCAAAATCTGCAGGATATCACCCTCAGCCTTGCCATCAAGGGGCCAGAAGGGTGAAGTGAACTAAGACAGCCCAGACTCTGAGCTGATATGAAACTGGTGACCATTATATAATGGAGAAAAATAGGAGTCAATGCAATGGTGCCTAAGTGTGGTCACCGAACGTCAGTGGTGAGGTAGAAAATACTGTGGGCTCCTCAAACTGTTATGCAGGAAGGTGTTAGCTCATTGGATCATAGAATCACAGAGCTGGAAAGAAACTTATCTGGTCCAACCTCATTCAAGAAAAAGCAATGTTGCATGGGGACAAGAACATGGGATTTAGAGCCTGAGGACCAGGTTTCTATCTTGGCTCTTCTGTTGACTACCAGGGTGATTCTGGGTGAATACCCCCTTTTCTATACTTCAGTTTCCTCCTCATTAAGAGGGAGCTAGGTGGTTCACTGCATAGAATACTGGGCCTGGAGTCAGGAACATCTGAGTTTAAATCCTGCTTCAGACACTAATTGTGTGACCCTAGGCAAGTCATTTAACCCCTGCTTGTCTTAGTTTCCTCAATTTTAAAATGAGGGTAATAATAGCACCTGCCTCCCAGGGTTGTAGTGAGAATCAAATAAGATAATAACTGTAAAGCGCTTAATGGGTGCCTGGCACATAGTAGATGCTGTATAAATGCTGCCTGTTATTATTACTACTAGTAGTGATAAAACAGAGGAGTTGAAATAAATAGTATATTTAATAATAATTTAATGTATTAATTTAATTAATTAATATATTTATTAATAATTAATTTGATTAATTAATTTAATAATAAATTAGTATCTTCCATATATTCCATATATATTCCATATATGTCCACTATGGCATCCCTGAAAGAGGGTCACACACAACATCATAATTTACTGAGGCAAAGGTAAAAATTTGGTCTGCCATCTTACAGAGTCAAGAATTGCCACCAAGTTAACTGATAAGCAATGACCTATGCGAGTAAAAAAACAAAACAACTGAACACACATAGAGGCCGTGAATGAGAACAGGTGTGGATTTATTCATGGTTTTAATAGTAACCTGCTGATACAAGTCATCCATATAGTTACACACTTAGGGGCCTTTCTGACCCAGCTCCTGTGAAAATTCAAAAACAGCATCTGTATGTGCTACATCGTCCTTCCTTCTATGAAATAACAGAGCATTTCTGAAAACTTCAGAATTGGAAATTGTCTGTGACCATGTAGTCCAGTGCATACCTGCTCATAAACTCCTTTTATAACATCCCCTAAGTAGTCATCCAGTCTTTGATTGAAGACCCTAGTGAGGGAAAACTTATTACCTCCTGGGGCAGCCCAATCTGCTTTAGAATACTTCCAATTGTTAATAAGAATAGCTCTAATTGTCAATAAGTTTTTCTATAATCAAGCCCAAATCTGCCTCTCTGTAACTTTCTCCCATTGTTCTTAATTCTTCCCTCGACAATCAAGCAGAATAAATCTAATCTGTCAGCCATAGGCCTTTAAATGCTGGAAGACAGCCCTTGTGTCCACCCCGCCCCACCAGCCTCCACCTGTCATGTCAGCCCGTTGGGGGCAGAGACAAGGGCAGCAACTTGGTCATGTTGCAGATGAAGTGACCCCTAAAATGCACATAACTGGTCAGAGTACTTGATCTCTTTCTTCCGTGAGCACATCAGAAAGATTCCCTTCAAGATGCTGGTCCAAAGTTTAGATCGGGAGGATGAAGCAGCTGGGTTCCCAGGGCTCCCATAAGCAGTGGCATGAGGGAAACTGCTAATGCAGGGACAGTCTCAGGTTTGCCTTCACAGTCTGATGGAAGAGCCTATGCCTTAATGGTCCTGATCAATATCAATTATGTGTAAAACCCTATGCTGTCTGTGCTAAGGTGCAGCCGTGACCCAGGGAATTCAGAGAGCAGGGATGCGATGTGCTGTCATCAGACTTTAATAATGCATTTGAAAAGCTGCAAATGCAATAAGGAATTTTCCTAATGGATGAAAAGAAAAAAAGGGCTGGACATGCCACCAACCAAAATACAAATGCAGAGCCAGTTGGAAGCAGAAGTACTGCACAGTGTCTGTGTGATCCATCTGTGTGATGTGTAATCAATCAATTAAGCACCTACTATGCGCCATTTATCAGGCATCTACTATGTGTGAGTTATAGCATAAATACATTGATACAAAGACAAAATGAAAAACAAGCCCCTGCCTTCAAGGAGATTACATATTCCTAATGTAATGTGATGACCTGAGATTTATTCGCTTTGATTGGACAAATATTATATTGAGTACCCCGTATGTGCAGGAAAATAGAGGCTATCAAGGTAACTTAAAGGTAACTTATTGTTCACAATATAGCAAAACCTATAACTGTAGTACAAAATTAGAATAGTAATAATGGCCCAAATACAAATGGCCCCTCCTCAGAGGCATCTAGACGGTGCACTGGCTAGAGTGTTGGGTCTGGATTCAAATCCAGCTTCAGACTATGTGGCTAGCTATGTGATCCCGCACAATCTCTAACTGCTGTCTACCTCAATTTCTTCAACCGTAAAATGAGGATAATAATAGCATCCACCCCACAGGGTTGGTGTAAGAATCAAAGGAGATAATATCTCATTATCCATAATAATATATGTAGCACAGTGACTTAGTAGGTGCTTACTTGTTTCCTGCCCTTCCCCCCAAAAAACCCCAATATGGTGGGTAGGATGAGTATTATTATCCCTTTTTTACAGATGATTTAAACTGGGTTTCAGAGAGGTTGGAGGGATTTACAGCCAACTATTAGGTTGTAAGTGGCTGGGAATCAAACTCTCCTGCCTTTGAGTCCTGCACTGATTCTGGGAGACTAGGCTGCTAATCAAAACTGTAAGGGTCCTTAAAGTTCCCCTGTCATTTAACACGTGAGGAAAGAGAGAGGAGAAGGGACTTGCCCAAGGTCACTTGGCAGTTAGGAAATAAAGATTTTAGGCTTAGTTCTACAGCTGGTCTCCTGTCTAGTGTCTCTTTCTATTATATCACATCTGGGAAGCAACATTAAATGGCAAAATATCTCAGAAAGAAAAGCAATTAAGGGTTTAATACCTGAAGTTGTTTGCATTTTCCACATATCAAAGTCAAATAAGGCCTGGGGCCCTGCAACCCTTCATTGGAAGCATTGCCTTTATTGCTCCTCTCCACTGGGTACTAGCCATGGACCCAGGCAAATGGTGTTGGAAAATGGGAGTGGGAACACAGATGTGCAAGGGCGATATTTTGTATGTATAATGCCTACTTGACACTGATAACAGTGCTTAGCCAGCAGTTAAATATGAATTGTTGTGCGGATGACAAAAAAACTACTATTACCTGAAAAATTTCTATCAGAGCCACAACGCATATCATTGGCACATTTTTCCTTTTTTCATGGAGGGGAGTCAAAACTTCTGAGTGACTTTAAAAATACTGTTACAAGATCACATTTATGAAGATCAAAAGTCTTCCCACGTCAGTAAGAGAATATTGTACTTTGAAAACCTTGTAGGTAAAGGAACTGGAGCCAATGCTGTCGATGAGTGATGACTTGCTATTCCCCATTGACACAGGTAAAATTTGTACACTATATAATTCTGACCTAATCGAGGAGGCTTGTGAATTGAAAAAAAAAAAGATTCTGAAGATTTCCAAAGTAATTTAATTATATTTTCCCAGTAATTTCCTTTTCCAAGAGCTGTTCATCTTTTTCTTTTTTTTTTTTTTTAAAAACTCATTTAATGTTTTATTTTTCCTAATTAGGGTAAAAACAATTTTAACTTTTTTTTTCAGATTTAGAGTTCCAAATTTTCCTTCTCCCTCTCCCTCCCCTCATTGAGAAGGCAAGCAATTTGACATAGGTTATACATGTGTAGTTATGCAAAACACATTTCCATGTAAGTCATTCTGTGAAGGAAAACACAGACCAAAAAAAAAAAAACTACCAAGAAAAACAACGGAAAGAAAAAGTATCTTTGATCTGCATTCAGGCTCTACCAGTTCTTTCTCTAGAGATGGACTGCACCTTTCATCCTAAGTCTTATAGAATTGTCTTGGATCATTATATTGTATTGCTGAGAACAGCTAAGTTATTCATAGTAGATTATCATACAATATTGCTGTTACTGTGTACAGTGCTCTCCTGGTTCTGCTCATTTCACTTTGCATCAGTTCATGTAAGTCTTTCCATGTTTTTCTAAGACCATCCTGCTCATCATTTCTCAAAGCACAATAGTATTCCATCACAATCATATACAACAACTTGTTCTGCCATTTCCCAATTGAAGGACATCCCCTCAATTTGCAGTTCTTTGCCACCACTAAAAGAGCTACTATAAATATTTTTGTACATACAGGTCCTTTTCCTTTTTGGTTTTTATCTCTGTGGGATATAGAGCCAATAGTGGTATTGCTTGGTCAAAGGATATGCATGGTTTTATAGCCCTTTGGGTATGGTTCCTAATTGCTCTCCAGAATGGTTGAATCAACATACAACTTCACCAACAGTACATTAGTGTTTTAATTTTTCCACATCCCCTCCAACATTTGTCGTTTTCCTTTCTTGTCACGTTAGCCAATCTGACAGGTGTGAGGTAGTAGCTCAGAGTTGTTTTAATTTGCATTTCTCTCAACAAGAGTGAATTAAAGCATTTTTCTCATATGACTATAGATAACTTTGATTACTTTCTCTGAAAATTGCCTGTTTGTATCCTTTGAACATTTGTCAGTTGAGGAATGGCTCTTATTTTTATAAATTTGACTTGGTTTTCTATATGTTTGAGAAATGAAGTCTTTATCAGAGAAACTCATTGTAAATTTTTTTTTTCACAATAATGATTACCAACTATGTACTTCCCTTCATCCTGTTTTCCCCCTGTTTATCCTATTCTCTCTCTCCTTTTACCATTTCTATTCTCAAAAGTATTTTGCTTCTGACTTTTACCTCCTCTAAACTGTCCTCTCTTCTACCAGCTCCTCCCCCTTCTCTTTCCTACTTTTCTGTATGGTAAGATAGATATCTACACCCAGTTGTGTGTGTGTATATTATTCCCTCTTTGAGCCAATTCTGATAAGAGTAAGGTTCATGAGCTCTCCTCCCCACTTCCTCCATTTCTCCTTCCACTGTAAAATCTCTTTAGGCATCTTTTATGTCAGATAATTTATCCCATTCTACCTCTCCCTTTTCCCCTTCTCCCAATGCATTCTTCTTTCTCATCCCTTAATTTTTAGATAATCATACCATCACATTCAACTCATACCTCTGCTTTCTGTCTATGTGTATTTCTTCTAACTGCCCTAAAATAGAAAGTTTTGGGGAGTTATATCATTTTCGCATGTAGAAATATAAACAGTTTAACCTTATCAAATCCCTTTTGATTTCTCTTTCCTGTTTACATTTTTATGCTTCTCTTGAATCTTGTGTTTGAAAGCCAAATTTTCTATTCAGCTTTGGTCTTTTCATCAGGAATGCCTGAAAGTCCTCAGTTTCATTGAATGTCCATTTTTCCCCCTGAAAGATTATACTCAGTTTTGTTGGGTAGGTGATCCTTGGGATCCTAGCTCCTTTGCCCTCCAGAATATCTATTCCAAGCCCTCAGATGATCCTTTAATGTAAATCTTATGTTATCCTGACTGTGACTCCATGATATTTGAATTGTTTGTTTTTGGCTGCTCACAGTATTTTCTCCTTGATCTGGAAGGTCTGGAATTTGGCTGTAATATTCCTGGGAGTTTTCATTTTGGGATCTCTTTCCAGAGGTGTTAGGGATTCCTTCCATTTCTATTTTACTCTCTGGTTATAGAATATCAGGGCAGTTTTCCTTGATAAGTTCTTGAAAGTTGATGTCTACACTCTTTTTTTATCATGAGTTTCAGGTAGTTCAATAATTCTTAAATTATGTTTTTTCAATGAGATATTTCACATTTTTTCTATTTTTTCATTCTTTTGATTTTGTTGGGTTGTTTGTTGATGTCTGATAAAGTTATTAGCTTCCACTTGCCCAATTCTAACTTTTAAGCAATTATTTTCTTCAGTGAGCTTTTGTATCTCCTTTTCTATTTGGCCAATTCTACTTTTTAAGGAGTTCTTCTCTTCAGTAATTTTTGTATTTTTTTTTTTCCATTTGGCCAATTCTGCTTTTCAAGGCATTCTTCTCTTCATTGGATTTTTGTGCATCTATTACCATTTGGTCTAGTCTGTTGACTAGACCTAGTCAACCAAGCTGTTGACTCTTTTTTCATGATTTTCTTGCAATGCCCTCATTTCTCTTCCCATTTTTTCCTCCACCTCTTTTAACTGATCTTAAAAATCCTTTTTGAGCTTTTCCATGGCCTGAGACCGATTCAGATTTTTGTTTGAGGGTTTGGATGCAGGAATTTTGATTTTGCTGTCTTCTTCTGAGAGAGAGTGTTTTCATCTTCCTTGATACAATAGTAACTTTCGATAGTCAGATTTTTTTTTTATTATTCATTTTCCAACCTATTTCTTGACTTTTAATTCTATGTTAAAGTGAGGCTCTGCTTCCCTAGTGGAGGGACACTGTCCCAAGCTTCAGAGGTTTTTTGCAGCTGTTTTTAGAGGTAGTTCTGGTGACCTTTAAGTTTTTGGCTCTTCCAAGTCAAATCTAGGGAGAGGTGTGTTTATTACTGTCCTGTACTGTGCACTGGTTTGTAAGTGACCACAAGCACTCTTTTCAGCCCTGGAACTGTGACCAGGGTACCTGCTCCCCTGCGGCCACAAGCTCTGCTGTGCTAGTGCTCCTCCTCACACTAGGACTAAGACCCAGTACTGTGACCCAGATCCAAGTAAAGACAATGCAACAGAATCCTGCCCCTGGTGCCAGCAAAAGGACCCCTGTAAATCTCCTTCTGACCCATTGTCCAATCCCCATACCATCTTTTGGCTGAGAGGTCTGGAAACTGCCACTTCTGCCACTAATTCAGTTGGCCTAGGCCGTCTCCTGGTTTGCTGGAGCCAGATCTGTGCTGCCACAGCCCACGCTGGACTATGCTTCTCCCTCAGACTGGTGCAACAGACCTTTCCTGCCGACCTTCTAGGTTGTCTTGGGCTAGAAAATTGTTTCACTCTGTCCTTTCGTGGGTTCTGCTGCTCTAGAATTTGTTTAGAGTTATTATTTAAAGGTATTTGGAGGGTTTGGGGGGAGCACTCAGACAAGTCCCTGCCTTTAGTCCACCATCTTGGCTCAGCCTCTCTCATCTTTTTCGAGTGAATGGCAATTTTTCTTGAGGCAGACAGCCACAGGACCTCTTTTGACAGCTGCCATTTCAAGGCCTGTCCTGTAGGCTCCAGCAATTGCTGCTAGGACTGGTCTGACAACAGAGTGTTCACACTGGAAAAAAAGGGTATTGAGGAGATAAAACTAGAGTTCATGTGGGTGTGTGCAGAAAGCTCTTTAATTGGATTAGAGCATAGGTTACATGGGATTTACACAGCTGTCTAGATGCCAGATATCCCTGTTTGCTTCCCACCCCTAGTCCACGGTCATAAATGCCTTGAGAAAGGCATAACTTCAGTTTTTCAGAGTTTATTCTCAAGGACAAGAGGATTTTATATGTTATTTACCATTTAGGAGACATTTTAAACAAGAAATGGCTTACCGTTTTGTGTGTGTGTGTGAATTCAACGTAAAAGAGTTTATGATCAACCCTTAGGGAGAAAAGTACGGTTTGTAGAAGACAATGGTCACTCCACAATGTTCATCGCTATAGGATAGAAAAAGCTTTCGCAGCTTTGGAATGGGGCGGGGCGGGGGAGAGAGTGAAATAATGCTTACGCAAAAAGAATGACATTTTTCCTTTTTGGTATATTTCGTGCTACTGGGGGACCTATCTCATCCAAACTAAATTTTTCTGTCAGGGCTTCTAGGCCCTGTTTCAGTGATGTCAGGACTTTTAAGGACTTTAAAATAAGCATCATTTAAATTTGCTTTGATTACACAAGTAAATATATGATTCAAATTGCTTTTTTGCAAAACTCATTTTATTAATCTTTTGTCTTCACATCACAGTCATTTCTAATCCTTTCACTCCACTCAACCCTTCAATGTGACAAAGAAAAATAATTAAACAAAAGCATCAAATATACAAAACTTATCTGAAAGTATATCTACTATTCTCTCCTAGGGTCCCTTCTCCTCTCTACCAGGAGGGAGATTATATTTTTGGCTGTCTCTTTTCTCAAACATTGATTGCTCTTCCCCTGTTACTTAGAGTTTAACTTCTTTTTGCTGAACTTTTCATTCTTGTGGTTGAATGCTTGTAAACATTGTTCTTTTGGTTCTGTTTATTTTGTTTGGCATCAGTTCATACAAATCTTCCTACATTTCTCTGAATTCCCTATATTCATCATTTGTGAATACATATTAATAGACCATCACATTCACATACCATCAATTTTTCAGTCACTCCTCAATTGATGGACACCCACTTTGTTTCTTCAAGTCATTTTAAAGGATGATCATACTCAGGGATAAAAGCAAATGAATCACAAAGAGGTGTTAATTCTAAAAACATTTGAAATTGTAGGTCACGGTATTTCAGAGCACAAAGGAACTTCAGAAACCATCTGATTCCACTGTTTCATTCAGTACAGTGTCTTGCAGAGAGAAAATTGTAGAGAAGTGAAATAACTTACCCAAGATCATATAGGTGTAGTAGTAGTAGTAGTAGTAGTAGTAGTAGTAGTAGTAGTAGTTATAATACAAGGTATCCCTAAAATCTGGACATATGGGCAAAAGTGCGTATTTTGAAATATTTGGAATATTAACAGACCTTAGCCCCTTCGACTTCTTTTTCTGGGGTATGCTAAAGGAGAAGGTGTACTCAATGAAAATCACAGATGTAACACACTTGATTCAATGCATAAAGAGTCAATGTGCTAAAATTGATGGCAATGTGGAGTTATTGCATCAAGTTCACATGAATCTTGCAAAGCATATCAATCTTTGGATCACAAATGATAGAAATCATATTCAAGATGTTATTTGTTAATATTCCAATTAAATAAAATGTTGTTGAAAATTTCATCATTTCATTTCTTGAAAATATGCATTTTTGCCTATGTGTCCAGACTTTAGGAACACCCTGTGGTAGTAGTAGTAGTAGCAGTAGTTAGGATAGTAGTAGTAGTAGTAGTAGTAGTAGTGGTAGTAGTAGTGGTAGTAGTGGTGATGGTAGTAGTAGTAGTAATAGTAGTAATCATGATGAAAACCTTCAAAATATGGAGACTTAATAGAAAAATCAAAACCATGTGGGGATAGGATGAGACACATATAATACCTATTGTCCTGTCTGCTATTGGATTTGAATCAAGGATGCTTTCAGTCAGCCTATAAAGGATAAAATTACATTCTAATATTTTGATTTACCTATTAAAATAGTTATTTTATCTATCATTGTAAGAGTCCATAGAACATTAAATATAAAAGAATAATTGCAGGACAGTAACTTGTTCCAGGGGTATTTCTATCTGAAGTTCAACAAAAAGATGAATGAACTCCAATGATGACTGATAGTTATAAAATATGTTAAAGTGTATAAAGCACTTTATATTCATTACTATATTTGAGGCTAAAGAAAATCCAGTGGGGGAGGTGCTAATATGCTCATTTTACAGATGAGAAAACTGAGCATTAAAAAGGTTAAATAATCTGTCAATGGCCACACAGTTAAAAAAAAATCTCAGAGATGGGATTCTCATCCAATTCTTGTCTCCAAATCCAATATGCTGTCATGTCATGCCTTCCACTTCACCCACGTGGAATAGCCCTGGTTTTGGTAGTCGATGAGTCGATTGTAAGAAGTAACTGGAGATCTCCTAATTGGAGTGGGGAAAAACATTAGAAATGCTGGAGAGGGATGTCCCAAGAAGCTTCTGTGTTAACTGAAAGGTGAACCTGATACCAAGGAGTCAGCTTAATTCCAAGTATCTCTTAGGAGGAGTTATCCCAGGAAAGACTCATGAGGAATGATCCCTGGAGAGCCTTTATAAGCTCTGATGACCAATATCCCAACATCCACTTGCACCCACCAGTCAGATCCATGAGGAAGGATACTCCCCACTCCCTTAGAGTTCTAAGGGTACTCCCTAAGGTACTTTGTAGATGTCACTCTAATGCTATTGGCTCAAGCACCCTTTTTGGTATGTTCTTTCCCCAATTTCAGTCATCAGTGACTAGATCTCCAGCTTCACTTAATTAATTTACATCAGTTAGCTTTTACAAAGGAATATTTACTTAGAAGCTGTGTCAGGGACAGAAAAAGAAATCATTTCCCCCAGCACCCAGGGCACACTCTTCCCTGGGGTGAGTGGGTTCAAATTTAGCATTTTCCTCACCAAGTTAATTTCTAAATGCAGCATAGCCAATAAACAGCTTGCTCTCTTTTGTAGGACCCAGCATCTTCACTGTGTGGTCAATCCATTACTAGGCTGGGATCCCAGTCATTCTTTACACTACAGCATGGACTTCACCTCCTGGAACTCTGTAGTTCTCCCAACCACTTGAAGCTCACAAGGTCCAAGCCTAGTATATTCCATCTCCCATAATCCTTCACATATATTAGGAAAGAATAGACATAACAAATTCAGAAAAAAACCAGCAGGGCCATGAATTCAAGGCTTCATGGCCACCCTGGTAGGTGAAATAGACCAATAGCCCTCACACTGTCTCTTTCAACAACAGAGGACCTTTCCCCACTCAGAAGCCCACAGCAGTCCATCCTCCCGTAAGGGTGAAGTTTCTCCTGTGGATCTTTTGTATGCACTCCCAGTTCTGGCTCAAGTAGCTAGTCAAAGGTCTGCTTCTTTACCACATTGCTACTGGAGAACAAGACCCACCATTACACCTTAGCCTCTACTTCTAGAAGACCCTACGTGTGGTTTGGCAGCAAGCAGAGCACACCATGTTCCGAGGATAAGCTTCTCATTGGTCAGTCTCCCACTACCTTTTTGGGCTATTATGAAGACAAAACAGTAAGTGTACCTAACTGAAATGGTGGGGAGGAGGGAACGATGAGCTTAATTTTATATTATGCATTAGAATGGCTGACTAGATTTTTATGGGCCTGTGTCCATTAAGAACACACCTTAAACAGCCCTTTACTAATTGATAGGCTAAAGCTACACTTTGGTTTAGTTCTGCTCTTCAGGGACTGAAATATTTTCCCTGTGGCAAATGGTCAACAGAATAAACAACCATGATTCTTTCCATCAGCATTGCTTGGGCCCTGGGAATTTTCAGTGGCTGCCCACACACAATTGGCAGTGCCCAAAGGAGCTGCTAACACAGCCTCAGCTTCCTGAAAAGAAAGGTGGTACATGAGTTAATCTACTCATCTGAGATTTGGCTATGACTCAAACACTCCTAGATGTGTTTGGAAAGAATTACTGGAGATTTATTTCTTAAATGATCTAGCCTTCCAGCTTACTCTTCTTCTACATAGAAATCTTGAAAAAGCTTTTTCATTCATTCATTCAATCAATTAATCAATTAATCATTCACTCAGTGACTATTTATGGAGCATCTATTGTGGTTCTTTGACTTGTTGATTTTTATCTTGGAAGGAAGGAATTATATTAGATGTCTGTAACACGATGGCATAATGGAGAGATAGCTGGCCTCAACATCAGGAAGACTTGGGTTAACCTCTACCCTCTGACACATACTGACATTGTGACCTGGGATAATTCACAATCTCTCAGTGTCCTAGGTAACTCTCTAAGACCCCAAGTCTCAGATAAAGTGTCAACTTATATTAGTAGGAGGCTCTTCCTCTGGGAGTTCCCTAAACCAATGAATCACAGTTCCAGTCCCTATTCCTACCCCACCATGACCTCTCAAAACCCAGGTATATTTGTAAATAACCTCTTGAAGTCTTCTCTCTCCCTCACCTTTGCTATCAAGCCTAGTGCATTGTAGATCTGTTTAGGACAAATAGTCCTAGCATCTTGTAGGCACTATGCAGCAGAGTACCTGGAGAGCCAAGCTTCTCTAATTAAAAAAAAAAATCTCTAGAGAAACAGAGGTATTTAATGAGGACTATCAGGCATATGGACTACAAGGGAAATCCCTACAAGCCAAGTATATGTTGAGTGCTATCAAGCTTAGTCCAAGTATATAAATCTATCCAAAATCACTCCTATATAGTTTTGCTTATCTGTTGTTGTGGATTGGTTGGTTGGTGGTTGTTGTTCTGTAACGGAGGGGTTACTGAAAAGTCATTGCCATGTGAAAAAATGTTTTAACAAAACATAAAAATAATTTATAACAAATAGGGATTGGGATAGGGATAGGATCTGTGACTTCCTTGATATATGGAACTCCCCAATTGGGAATATAGAATGCTTAATGAAGATCTCAATAAATGAAAGGAGCATGGAACAGAAGGCCAGAAATGTGCCGTGATCACATACCTGTCCTAGGACCAGGAGGCCCTGCTGTGCAGTTACCTGGGAAGGGTAGACTAACTTAGCTGTATGCCTTTGCTCACCCTGAAGAGAGAGAAAGATAAGTAGCATTAATTTTGGGTTCTCCTCCTCAACCAGAATGGAAGAAGGGGAAAAAGAGAACAGAACTCAATTATTACTGTTCTACTGGCCACCAGGCAGAGCTCCAATTAGGAATCCTTTCACCTGGATCAAAATTAATTAAGTGGGGTTGAGAAGGGGAAGAGGGAGAGCCAGTGGCACATTGGACATTTCCATTGCAGATGCAATTATGCCAAGATTCAGGGCAGCTTCCAAAGAGTCTAGCTTATACTTCCTTGAGGACTAGGGGGAAAGGAAGGCCCTGAAAGAAGGATGCCAAGGAGGTGAGACTCAGAGGTTGGTGGCTGATGGCCAGACAAAAACACATGACATAGGCTAGTGGAGGTCTATAAAAGGAGAACTGAAGCATATCGATGACAGTATCTGAGCTGCAGGGTAGAAACAGGCTCCCTTCATCTCCCCTAACATCAGTGCCCTGGAGAAGAGCTCTGGTCATCCTTCCTTCCTTACAGCTGTGGGGCTTGACATAGAAAAGAATGAAAGTAGTTCACTTGTCCTGGCCAACCTGGAGGGAAAGAGTAAGCCAAAATGACTCCAAAAGACATGTGACTTGAAGTCCTGCCCAATACTTCTGGTCAAACCAGGTTAGATAGCCCATGTCCTATTTCTTCTTGTTGGTATTTAGGCCTGCTTCTCCTAAGAGGTTTAGTGGTTATATCTTATTTCCTGCATTCCAAGCTTTGCCAGATACAAAGGTCAATGGGCGTCCCCAAAGAAAGAGTCAATTGTGAATCAAGGGAATCCTGTCGTCCGTCCTTGACCACTTTCCTCAGACCTGGCAGGAGCCAAGGGGAGAGGTAGACAGTAGGGGACATTCATTCTATTTCTATTTCTATTCCAGATAGCTAGAAGGCAACTTGGTGCCAGTTGTTCATTAAGATATTTCCAAGAATGACTGAGTCAGCAGGCTTCTAATATCCTTATATTCAATCAGGTGCCACATGGTGTCAATTCTCTTACCCCACCCCACCCCACTCCCATCCACCCGCTCCCAAAGTTCATAGCACCTCTTGCTTTTATAAGATCACAGACTTAGAGTCAGAAGAGACTTTAGAAGTTGTCTATCCTACTACCTTTATTTTTACAAAGGAGGAAATAGGCCTAGGGAAGTTAGATGGATTACCTAAGGTCATACAAGTATTTAAAGAGAAGTATCCTGATTCTAGAGGCTTTGTTTTTTCTACTGTATTCTCCATGTGTAATGATCTTGCCTTTAACTCAGCAGATTGCCCAGGAGAGGGAGGCAACATGGCTCCTGAATTCATTTATTGTCTTCTCTTTCTTAGTTTATAGGAATAGGGATCTGACCTGTGATTTCATTGCTAGAGGCATCTCCCAGAGAAGGAAATCCCTCTACTAATGCTGGTTGGTACCTTATCTTCTTGGAGAGTTTCCTAGAGAACCAAGAGATTAAGTGACTTGGCCAGGGTCACACAGCCAGTACCCTTTAGAGGCTAGGCTTGAACCTAAGGCTTCCTGACTTCAAAGGGGAGCTCTCTATATGCTACATCACACTGCTGCTTCTCACAATGCATCTTCATTCATATGACCATTAATTTTATCATAATGCATATGACCATAGAACAAATCTGAAGTACAGGAGAACATGAAACTAGATGGACCTCAAGGCCACTCAGTTTACAAACAGGCATCACAGAAAAGCTGCCCTTTGGCCCCTCTTACACTTCTTATTAGAGTACATTAAACCCCTTTGCTCTGTTCAGTTGACAAAGGCAGAAATAAAAGGGGCCCTTTCTAATATGCAGGCATATAAACTATGTTTGTACACTTTCCACATAATCCCTAATTACTTCAATACTTTTATGTGTAAAGAGCTTTGACTGCATTTCTGAATACTTAGTAAACTGAATAAATCAGAAATTATTCCTCTCTCTAATATGGGGCAATATATGTAGAGGAGGATTAACTTTAAGATTGGTGACATGGCCCATATTATTGTTGAATAAATTTCCTTGGAGTCATTGATCCACTGAGTGTCAAATAAAATGTGATACCCACAAAATTCATGTATGACCCTGACATTTTTCCAGTACTTAAAGTAATTGCCCTTCTGTTTAATAACAGTGTTTATAAAATTACTTTCTGATTGGCTAGGTTCGTGGCACACTCGTGTCAATAATCCGCTGCAAATATATGCCCATGGCCTTTGGCCTTGGTTTTCAAAATAATTTTCATCTCAAGCATGAATTGGTGGCAAGAGCACAGAACTAGAAGTCAAGGTTGTGTGATGCCAATGTCCTACTGCTGTCTGATCCTGGGAATGCTGTCCTCTTTACCTCCCTTTCTCATGGCTCAGCAATGACCCAGGAAAGGGGCTCACTGCTATTCCTCTGGGGATGGGTCATATCAGAGAAGGAGAGAGAATCTGCAGGATGCAGTAGATTATAGATGCTCCCAGTAGAATTTAAACTCCTTGAGGGGAAGGACTATGGCATTTTTTGTCTTTGTATTCCCAGAGCCTAGCACAGTGCCTTGTACACAGTAGATATTTAATAAATACTTGTTGAGTAAACACATGGTCCTTTCAAAAGAAGCAGAGCAAGATAAGTTTAAAGCACTTTCACATACCAACACCCTTGATGCAGTAATGTGAGTGTTGTTACTACCTCCTTTCATCTGTCATCAAACTGAGGCCTAGAAATTACCCAAAGCTCTTTGGCTAGGTAGATAGCCAGGATTAGAACATGACTGCTATCTTCCAGACTAGTAAAGTCAAGTCTCAGAAACTTTGGATTGTGACCTTTCTGGTTACCATCATTCCATTTTTAGACTGGCAACTTAAAAGGTACCTAGGGCCTATAATCACCACCACCTCCCCTGACTGATGACTTGGCAGCATACTCATATGTTGTACTCATCTGATGGACATTAAAGCCAAAGGGAATGAAAATTTGTGGTTGTTTTTCAATCATGTCTAACCTTTAGTGACCCCCTTTTGGGTTTTCTTGGCAAAGGTACTTGATATGGAGTAAGGAAGGAAGGAAGGAAGGAAGGAAGGAAGGAAGGAAGGAAGGAAGGAAGGAAGGAAGGAAGGAAGAAGGAAGGAAGTAGGAAGGAAGGAAGGAAGGAAGGAAGGAAGGAAGGAAGGAAGGAAGGAAGGAAGGAAGGAAAGGAAGGAAGAAAGGAAAGGAAGGAAGGAAGAAAGAAAGAAAGAAGGCACACCTAGGTGTCTAGGTGGGGATGGAACCCTGTAGGGAGGGGTATTTTGATGTATTATGGAGTCCTCAAACAATGGACAGTATTGACCCTGTTGAGCTGAAATCATACTTCCTTCATTTACTAGCTATATGACCATCAGGGAATTTTTTAATCTCTGATTCTCAGTTTCTGAGTCTGTAAAATGGGGATAAACTTGAGACATGGCATGATACAGTTGATGGAAAGCTGAACTAGGGGTCTGAAAGACTTGTATTTAAATTCTACTGCAGTCACTTTTTACTAGTTGTATGACTCCTGGGCAAATCACTTAACACTTCGGAGCTTTGTTTATCCTCATTTACAAAACAGGGATACGAATTAATTGCTTCAAGTATCAAATGAGATATTTTTTGTAAAGTGCTTTGCAAACCTCAAAGAACAACTTTAATATGAACTATTATTGGCTACATTTATCCCCTTCCACATACTTCCTTCTCCCTTTTTTATGTCTACCCCTCCAAGTTATACTTTCTCTCTTTACTCCACAAAATTCTACTTTCAGCCCTCTGGTGGACTCCCTCAGAAAAAAGAATAAATAAAAAGGAAGTAAAAATCAGTATTGATTCACTTTTTGAACCCACTGTCCCTGTTTCCTTTCAGCTTGGCCTAATTTCTGCTTTGTTTGGAGGCATGTGGCTGGGACTGTGCTTATTTTCATGACTGACAAAACTGTTTCTCCTTTTGTCTTGTTTTAGATCTAGAAAAGCCAAACAGAGCAGACCAAATATTTGAGTCCTTGCTAATAAATGCTGCCTGGGCTACTCACCCCTAGACCCTCTGTTGAACTTTTTCTTGGGAGAAAGATTGTCAAAACTGAATGACCATTTGCTCCCAAGCACAAGCCAAAAGCCAAGCCCACTGCCAAGATTCTGTTTCTGGTCCAGACTATTCCTATTAATCTGGCCTAGCCTTCCTCCAGTTCTATGATGCTAAGGCTAACAGAGAACTAGCATCTAGGGTTTGGTATTTCGAGTATATAGTGAGAGCCTACTGAGTGGGAGACACAGGAAACTGAAGAAATGACCTCTGCCCTGGAGGAATTTACCAATTCATGCTGGAAATAAGAAAATAGTGGATTATAGTGGAAAGAATACCATACTGAGAATACCATACCTGGTTTCAAGTTCCAGTGTTGTCAATTACTAGCTGTATGGCCTTTGCCCCTATGAGCTTAGTCTCCTTACATGTAAGATGGGGATACTAGCATATTGGTCTCTAGGTAGGCTTCATTCCTCCTCCAGATTTGACTTGTATAAAATTTGTGTGTGAATTGTAGAGCTGTTTTTCAATGTATAGCTATGTGATGGGTTTTTCCCTCTTTCAAAGAGACTTCAATTTAAGTGTGTGGCCTAAATTCAGATTAAGATAGCAATATTTGTCCTACCTACATCATAGAATTGTAAGGATCAATGAGATAATGTATATAAAAGAGTTTTGTAAATTAAGTTGTTATACATGTGATTTATTGTTATTGTTAGCAATAATATTATTAGTAATAGTAAGAAAATAAACTATGATTAGGCACTGGCAGGAATAAGTTGAGACCAAAAGAAAGTGCTATAAAAGTTCAGAAGGAGAAAATACAGCTGGAGTAGTCAGAAAAGGGCTCATGCAGGAGGTGTGACTTCAGATGATCTATGACGGTTGGCTAGGTTTGGATTTGCTAAAAGAAAGGAAATAAATTTCTGCAATGCCAGATGAGGTGGTAATGCATAGTGAGGGTAAGGCCAACTTCCTCTCTCCCAAGGCATGTAATTAGAACCTAGGAGGAGAAGCCCAGGCATCATAGGATCATAGATCTAGAAGAGACCTTAGAGAGATCTCCTAATCCAAAACCTTGTTTTAGAGATGAGGAAACTGAGACCAAAGAGGATTGAATGACTTGTCCAAGGTCACAAAGCCATTAAAGGCAGAATTTGAACTCAGGTCCTCTGATTCCAGAGCCCCTGCTTTTTCCTTTGTACCACTCTCCCAATGGCCGTGTTGGCTGGCCAACAACAAATGACTGACATTCAGCATCATGCAGGCATTGGCTCTCACAGCCCCAGTTTGGTTCATATCCACTGCACCTAAGGTAGCCGTCACACCACAGTATTATATCAGGTGACATTTTATACTCTGGAAGGATGTGTTGCTCTAAACCTATTCCAAGCAGCTCTCTGTCCTTCTGGAATTTTCACATGTGTCTTCTGTTACAGAAAGGCTTCATGTCCCCACTTTCTGTGTTTGATTTCCATGTGCCACTGTGCATGAGTCTAAATGTCACCCACATGTAGAACAGTGGCTGTACCCAAGCCATCACGGTGAGATGTCTAAAGGGGTGTCAGTAGATTGGACAGGGTATAATTTCAGTCAATGTGCTCTTGTCTTATTTTAGTTCAACATCATTTCCCAGTTGCAATTCTTTTGAATGACACAGAGAATGCAAAACAACATAAAAGGCCTGCCTGGAGGCAGATCTGTGTCCATGTAAAACTTTAATTATTCTTTTTGAATCCTATATAATAATGCGCTACCCCAATTTCTTGCATAAAAGTCTGATGGGGAAAAAATTGTGTCACCTGTACAAGTATTTTTATTTTGTGTGTGTGTGTATGAGATAGTCCTCATATTTTTAGAACAACTGAACAAAAGGAAGGCCTTCCCTAATCAAGAGTATTCTTTAGGTATGGTACATCAGACAGTGTTTGTGATAAATTGAAAATAACTGCTCTTTTTTTTTAGTGCCATTTAAAGCATTATGCGTGTCTTTCGAAGGTGTTTTATTTATGTTTTTGCATATTAAAATGATAGCATTTAAAAGTGCTAAGTTTCTGTGTGACCTTGACCAAGTCATTTGCCCACTTTGGGCCTCAGTTTCTCCATCTGTAAAAGGAGAGGTTTGAAATAGGTGGTATCTGAGATCCCTTCCTTCTCTAATGTGCTACGATTTTTAGCCATCAGTCAATCAATAAATATTTATTAAGTGCTTATCATGTGCCCCGAACTGCGACTAACTACTGGGAACTCAGAAACAAAAGTGAAACAGTATCTGTCTTCTAGGAACTTATACCCTACTGAAGAAGACAAAATACAGGGTAACCTTGGAAAAGAAGGGATGGGAGAGCTAGCAAATACCTCAAGTCATAACAACAAAATCAGTCTGGGAAGCCTGAGATACTAGATTTGAGGGTTGTAAGTAGTGAAAAGCAAAAGGTGAAATCAACCAGATTTTAAGTTATTGGTTTTTTTTTTTCTTGAAGGTCAGATTTAAGTTTCTGTGTCAGTTATAAGACAAGTAATTGAAAAGCCTTTTGTGCAGACTTGCCATGCATTGACATTTGGGCTGTGTCAAGGAAGTCTGAACATTTCTCATAGACTATGAAGGGTGGGGAACTTGTGGCCTCGAGGTCACATGCGGCCCTCTAGGTCCTCAAGTGGGACCCTTGGACTGAATCGTACTTCACAGAACAAATCCGCTTAATAAAAGGATTTGTTCTGTAAAACTTGGACTCAAGCAAAAGGCCGTGCCCAAGGCCCTAGAAGGCCACATGTGGCCTAGAGGCCACAGGTTCCCCACCCCTGGACTATGCCTGTGACAGCAGCTTTTGGCACTCACTATCTCAGCTCAATGTGGGGTATGTGGAAAGGGGCACAGAAGCTGGGGATGGCTCTCTGCAAAATAGGGGGTCTCTGGCCCCCAGAATTATAAGCACAACTTGTCTCTGTGTGACCACTTTTGGTTAGAGGAAAAACTAGAACTGAGATGATCTTCTATGGGGTCATATCCACCAGTTGATAAGTTGATAATGGATGGAGTTTGAGCTGTAAAGGCCTCCGCTTCTTTTGAAAGCTGTCCAGCAATACTACCTCTGTGTACCAGACTTAAAGACATTATCTTTATAACTGCTATCTATAACTCAGCCTAACAACATAGTTTTGTTTTTGTTTTAAAACTGACGTTTAAGTTAATGTGGGCATAAAACTGGGACTGAAGAGTGTTGTCAGTGGGATGCTCTTTCCCCATGGGGTGGGCAATTGAATTCTGCCCCCCATCCCTGAAAGACACACACATATTTCCAAATCCAAAGCCAACAAGACTGCGTCAGATTTATCTAGGGACCTTTGACACTCATTCAGAATGACATTTCTTCTCCCTTGATCTTCCTTTCAGGATCAGAAACGACTCCTTTGACTGGTCATTGAAGTTTTCTTTGATTATTTTGTGGCTTAGTGTGAATGCTTGGCTTTTTTCATGTGTGCCTTCTTTGGGTCGTGATGGCCAGAGGCCTCTAGGTTGCACAGGGGATAGAGCACTTGGCTTTGAGTCAGAAAGGTATGCATTCAAATCCAGCCCACAGAAGCTTATCAGCTGGATGACCCTGAGCAAGCCACTTAACCACTGGCTGCCTCAGTTTCTTCAACCATAAAATACTGATAATAATAGCACCTTCCCTCACAGGGTTGTTTTGAGGATCCAATGAGTTATTTGTTAAGCACTTAGCCTGATACGTAGTAGGTGCTTTTTAAATGCTTATCCCTTCCCTTCCTACTACCATTTTCCAGAACAGTCTCAGAATTCAGAGAGATTTTAATTAATTAAATTTAATTAATTGATAATCAAAATTTATCCAATATCAACTTCCACACTTCGAAAATCCATTTTTGCTGATTCTGTGAAAGAATCTCTCTGGAGGCCCACTCTGGTATCTCCATAGGGCATGGAATTCTCGAAGGCCATACGAAGGAGAAAACAAATTCTGGAAGAACCTACCAAAGTAAGGCTGCAGAAATGGGCCTGAACATATGCCCCTTGTCCTAGAAACAGCTGAGCTGAGATCAGAGACTAGGTTGACTGCGCATCTTTTGGTCATGACAAATAGGTGTTTACTAAGTCAATTCAAGTACAGGCTGAACAAAATTCATAGATGGGGAGGGGAGGGAAGTAGGGAATAAAAGGGAAGGAGAAGAGAAGAAAGAAGAGGAGAAAGGGGGGAGGAGAGGGAAGAAGAGCAGAGAGAGGAGGAGAGGAGGGAAGGCAGCAGAAGAGAGGCGGGGAAGGGAGAAAGAGAGGGAGAAGGAGGGTGGAGGAGAAGGGAGGAAGGAGAAAGGGAAGGAAGAAGAGGAGGGGAGAGAAAATCAAAGGAAGAGGGGATGGAAAAGGAGGGGATAGGGAGATGGAGAAAAGAAGAGAGAGAATATGTGTATGTGTGAGCCATTTCCATAAGCTTTTAACTGGCCTATAGGCAGATGAAAAGAATAGATTCCATGTTATTTATTTTGATTGGGGGGGGCGGCAATTTGCTGTATATAAAAGCAGTAAGTACAGCAGCTGTACTTTTACAAGGAAGGGGACTAATGATGCAAATGTAAGTGGTGTTTAGCGGGAGCAAAATCTAAGAGACATCAGCAAAGTTCAAGCTTAATTCAGATTCTATGAACCAACAGTGTTTAGGCCAGTTCAATTTTCCTCTCAATTGTTTGGGCAACCTAATGTTCAAAGTTCTATAATTTACACCCAGGAGGCATTCTTGGCCTGGAGCCGGCTAACGAGCAGTGACCTTGCGCTAACTGTCTGTCAAAAGTGGTCACTCTAAATTTGTTGCTAGCAAAAGTAAGCTTTGGTTCCTTTCTTTAGAAACATAATAGACAGCTTCACTTTCACACCTCTTAATAGTCTTTTTAAAAATAGTTTCTCTAGCAGGAGGCTTTTTTGGGACACAGTGCTTTACACCTCTGTATTTTCAGAGTTTATTGGGATGATTTTTATTTTTTATATGTTTTTTACCCGAAATTTCCTGATGCCATACTGTGCTGCTGCCAGTTTAGAGACTCCAGCTGTTGTGAGTCACAAGGGTAGGCTGTCAATGGCAACTGGGTCTCAGAGGGAGGAAACTTCATTTGTGAAGCCGAGGTTAACCCTTCGAGGCCTGCTCTGGAGCGTCTGTTGTCTGGAGCATGGATTCCCAGAGGAGTAGCAGGCGGGAGAATGTCCCCTTTGCTCTAAGATATATACAGGATCTTGTGGTAGAAAGGGTAAGAAGCCTGAAGCACTAGACCTCAGGACCATGATGGCTAGCAATTACATGTCACTTTAGGGTTTGGGGAGTACTCAGCAGACATTATCTCATTTGATCTTCACAATTACCCTGTGGGGGTAGGGGCTATTCTAATCCCCATTCTGCAGATGAAGAAACTGAGGCTTCAGAGGGTAAGTTACTTGCCCAGGATCATACAACTAGCAAGTGGCAGAGGCAGATTTTGAACTGAGGTCTTCCTGACTTCAATTCCAGCACTTTATCCCCTCTGCCACCTACCTGTCAATCATCGACCTCCACCCTTTTCATTGCTGGGGTATCCTATCAACCCCACCTCTATAGTTTCCATTTCCAGGAGGAATTAGCTGTGATTTCTCTTCCTCTATGTGTTCAGGACCAGGAAAAACGCTCCATTCATGACCTGGAACGCTTCAGAACTACCTTTTATCAATTTGAGTATGTTTGACATAGAGGTAGGAATAGAATTAAGGAGAAATCTTTCTGTTTTATGGACAGAAGCAGATCCAAATCCTGCTTCTGTGTGATGGGGAAAACCATGTAAACTCAGAGCCCCAAGCTCTTCACCTTTAAAATGGAGGAGGTACATGTGCACCAAAATATTCATAGCAGCCCCTTTTGAAGTAACAAACAATCGGAGGGAAGGTAGATGCTTCCTGGAGCTGGGGAAATGGAAAAACAAACCAGGATACCGGAAGACAACATAACATTTCTGTATCATAAGAAAGGATGAATATTAAGAATGAACAGAGGGGAAGAATTATGACCAATGGAATGAATCATGAGAAAGAAGAAACAGAACCAAAAAAGAAAAACCAAAACAACAACCCAAAAACAAAAACAAGAGAGAAGAAAAAAAGGGGAAAAAAAAGGCAAGCATGAAGTGTGCCTCAATCTGCATTCATACTTCATAATTCTTTCTCTGGATGTAGATAGCATTCTCCATCGTGAGTCCTTTGGAGTTGTCTTTGTACCTTGTGTTGCATAATTCTTCTCCACAACTTGACTAGTGTATAAATTAATTCAATGCGAAGTTATACATGGTAGTTATATGAGATTCCATGCCGTCTTGGGGAGGAAGGGGAGAAAATCTGGAACTCAAAATTATGTAGAACCATGTGTTGTAAACTAAAAACAAAAAAAAAATTAAAAAAAATTTTAAAAAAGTATCTGTGCATCAAAAGAAAAAAAAAAGAATGAATAGAGGGGCAGCTAGGTGGTGCAGTGAATAGAACACCAGCCCTGGAGTCAGGAGGACCTGAATTCAAATGTGACCTCAGACACTTGACATACTTACTAGCTGTGTGACCTTGGGCAAGTCGCTTAACCCCAATAACTAAAAAAAAAAATAATAATAATAATAATAATGAATAGGTCTTATATGGACTGATGCAAAATCAAGTTAACAGAATCAGAAGACAAGTAGATCGGACTCCAACAGTATGAATGGAAAGACCAACCGCAGCAACAGCAAACTTCTCTCCCAAGTTACTGGTGATCTCCTACCCAACAGATGACCTCTTGGTCCTGGTCCTTATCTTTCTCTACCTCTCTGCTGCATTTGGGACTATTAACTACATTCTCCCCCTAAAACAACATTGTGTGATTATGATGATCATGCTTGGCTCTCAAAGAAGAGAGGAGAAAATGCCCTCTCTTTCTTCTTTACTGAGGCCGGGGACAGTTACTGTGGAACATTGCATGTTGGTTTGTTTTAAGGAATTGCTTTTACCTTGTCTCCCCCAACCCCACCTTCGAAGGATGACTCTCTGGATTTGAAGGTGTGGGTCTGAGGTTAGAAATGATACATTTAGAACTGAACAGTGATATAAAAACAAAATATATTAATAAATGTATAATTATATAAATTAATAAATTAATAAATGCATAATTTAATTTAAAAAAAATTAAATGAGGGGGCTGGACTAGGTGACCACTATGATTTTTCAGCTCTAAGTCTATACTCCAATAATGACCCGTATTATGATAAGATAAAGTCTAACAGAGTGATCTAGTGGGAAGAATTTTGGCCCAGAGTCAGGAGATCTTAGCTTGAATTCTGTTTCTGATATACCTTTCTCTTTCATTCTTGAATATCTTACTCCCCTGTCCTGCTGTTGCTCCTGCCAGGCCAGCCTTAACCGTGGATTGTTCCCACCATTGGCCTGCCTCCTCTATTCCTACTCCTGCAAAGACAGAGCTAGAGAAAGCCCCCATGCTAACTGGATCACTACATATTTTTGTTATCTAAAGTAGGCCCTCACCAAAGCAAGGTAATCCTCTTATTCTCCAATTGACCAATCTCTCCCACCCTCCAAAAAAAAGGATTGTAAACCTTCTCTTTCCTCCTCAAGCCTATCATAGCACTGCCTTCCCCCACCCTCTCAGTAGAGACTTTTGTATAATACTTATAAAAAAAAAAAATCAAGGTTATCCATCGAGAGGGCAGCTAGGTGATGCGGTGAATAGAGCTCTGGGCCTGGAGTCAGGAAGACTCATCTCATCCTCTTGATGAGGCCGTAGACTTGTTTGCCTCAGTTCCTCTCTTGTAAAATGAGCCAGAGAAGGAAATGGCAAACCACTCTAGTATCTTTGCCAAGAAAACCCCAAATGGACTTATGAAGAGTGGGACGCGACTGAAAAACAACTGAACAGCAAAAATCCATTGAGAACCAACTCTTCACCCCTCCCACTTCATCCGACAACCCCTTCTCTTCATCTAACAGTTCCCTGATACCACCCCACTCTGTTTCCTCCTTTTCTCCAGCCTCTGATGAAGAGGTGGCCTTTCTCCTCAATAAGGCCAATTACTCCCTTTATATACACCCGTGATCTCATTCCCTGCTATCCTCTTCAGAAAATTACCAACCCCTCTCCGGTCACTGCAGCCCCCATTGTACCCTAATCTTCCAGCTCTTCCCATCCACTGGCTCCTTCACTGTTTCCTACAAACATGCCCAACTTCACAAAACCATCACCTGATCCTCCTACTGTCTTCATTTTACCTTATCATCTGTTTCTTCTCCTTTTCTCAAACAAAATCTTTCCCAAAGCTGTCCATGCTCAGGACTTCCGCTTCTCCTCACCGTCTTCTAAATCCTCTGCAATCTGGCAGTAGACCTTCACTCATCTCCTAACCAGCTGATGGCTTCTTCCTAATTCTTTTCCTTCCTGACCTTTACTGTATTTGGGACTATGAAACCACCCCTTTCCTCTTAGATGTTTTCAGGATATTTCTTTCTCCTGATTCTCTTCCTATTTGCCTGAAAATTCCTCGGTTTCCTTTGCTTGATTTTCATCCAGATCACACTCATTAACAGTAGGCTCCCCTCCCCAAGGATTTGTTCTGTATCCTCTTTTTTTTCTCTATACTCTCTCTCTCTGACCTCATGTTCCCATGGGTTAAAAAAAATAATATCTATACAGATTATTTCAAGATTTCTACTTCTAATTCTAGTCTCTTTCTTGAGCTCCAGTCTGGTACTACCAACTTTCTATCAGACATTCGAAAAGTGGACATCCAGCATGCCTCAAACAAAGCTCATTATTGTACTCTTATTGTACTTCATTTTACACACACACACACACACACACACACACACACACACACACACACACACAGCCCTCTTCCAAACTTTCCTATTGCTATTGGGAGGCAACAGATTCCTGTCATTCAGCACAGTGTCATCCTCGACTCTTTGCTCTTGTTCACCCCATATATCCAAGCTAAATCTTACTGTTTCTTATTCTACAACATCTATTACACATATTTCCTTTACACGCAGACAGCTACCATCCTCATCCAGGCCCTTATTACCTCTTACCTAGTCTGCTCCAACAGCCTACTTACCATTTGGTCTCCCTGCCTCAAGTCTCCTCCGTTTCCAACCCACCCTCCACACAGCTGCCAAAGTGATTTTCCTAAAGGCCGTATCTGATTATTTGTCTTCCCACCTCTGTCCTTTCCACCACTACTCAGTGAACTCCAGTAGCTTCTGGATGTCTCCAAGAGCAGATAGAATACCCTCAGTTTGATGTTTAAAGTTCTTCCCAATCTAATACCCTCCGACCCTTCAGACTTCTTACGTCTCACCCCTCCTGGCATTCCAGCTTTCCTGACTACTCGCTCTTCGGCATCACAGATGTTGCTTCATCTCCCTTCTCCATGCCTTTGTGGTGGCTGGCCCCCCTCCCCACATGCTTGGAGTGCATTCCCTCCCCTTCACTGTTTCCTGGAATTCCTGGTTTCCATTAAGACTTAGCTCAAGCCCAACCTTCCTCATTGGAGCCTTTCCTAGTCCCTCTAGCTGCAAGCACACCCCCTTCCCCAAACTTCCCTGGATTTATTTCGCATATATTATATACATACACACACACACATATATGCACACATATATACTCACATGTACATGTGAAGGTAATTGTAAAGCCAGACTGTACGTGGATTGAGGGCAAGGACTATTTAAACCACTTGTGAATTTGTATCCCCAGAACCTACACAGTAAGTGACACATGTAAGCATATAACTTCACTGAATGACTGATTATGCTTTATTAGCTATGGAAGCCTGATCAAGTCACTGAACCTTAGTTTCCTCATTTGTAAAATGGGGAACATTCTAATTGCATTTCCTTCCTCAAAGGGTTGTTTTGAAGAAAGTGCTTTAAAAACATTAGATTGTTCTATAAATATGAGTTATTAGTCTTTGGAAAATAGTACAGAATATGTATGTATACATAGGGATATATACATGCATACATACATAAAATATGCATATATACACAGATATAATATATTTTTTTATTCATTTATATATTTTAAATATCTATTGAATTGAACCAAATTCTAAACCTGAGCTAACTTTAGTCTGGATTCTTATAAAGGGGAGGGGAAGGCAAAATGGAAACTTTTGGTATACTAACTTTCTGCTTTTTTTTCCAAGATTCTGAAAAATTCTTAAGTGAGTCAGCTCCTCGAGATACTACTTGAGTATGGAAGAATCTGATTCCACAGATTGCAGTAGAGATTTCCCCAAGAGCAGTAGACTCTGGATCCCTAGGTTACCTGGAAGGGTGGCATTGGGAATATATCCTATCTTTATTTCTCTTTTAAGAGCAAGGAAGAACCAAGAATTGCCTGAGGTCTTAGAAACTCTGCTTAGGCCCATTTCCTAGAGGATAGTAGCCCAGATTACTGTTGGGAACTGTCTAACCCTTCTTGGGATTCCCACCTTTCTCTTAACTCTATCTTCACTTTCACCACATCCTTGCCTCTTGACTTATTTGAGCAGAGGGGTAGATTGAAGGGTTCATAGGACCATAGACTTAGAGCTGGAAAGGCTTTTAAAAAATCTTCTCTCCCAAGTTCCCTTTTTACAGTTAAGGAAACTGCAGTCAGAGAGGTGGAGTGATTTGGAAGCTGGAAGAATTTGCTTTCTCTTGATTACGGCTACTTCTATATGACAATCCACTGTTATTATTTAGAGGCTAGTGCACTCATTGTTGGCCATGGCAAATCCTTGGCACTCATGATATCTAGGCTTTCCTGGGCAGTACAAGTTGGACTTACAACTCCACTTGGTTGGCTGAGTGCAACAGGACTGGCTCTTTTAGCTACTGGAAAGAAGCCAGATGTGGGGAATTGGAAATGATGACTCAGTGATGGGCATAAGGAGGACTGCTGACCAAGACAGCCAATAATTTATCACAGGAGCTAGTTGCTCCTAAAGTTTCATGTCCACATTGAAATGGCATTCCATTAGAATTATTCTATCATCTAAGCAATGTGCCAGATTGGATGGAGATTGGTGCTGAGGGCAGGGCAGAATGGCTTGGCCTGATGATATGCTGGGGAGGAGAGGGGAACTCTAACAATGTTAGGACCATTTGAAAAATAGTATTGTTTTGATAATGCTAGGAATAGGAAGACATAGAATGTCACATGTGAATAGGTAGATAGGAGGAAAATGAATTCCAGCCATTGTGAGATATATATCTACCCCACTTTAAGAAAGTCCAGTAAATCTGCATTTGCTAAATCACAAAGTAAATCATGCCTTCCCTCTCTCCCATTATCTATTTAAACACCTATAGTGAATCTTGTTTTTGTAATGCTCCCCGCCCTGTGCATTTGATTTACTACTTGTCAAAACCCTTCCTACTCTCTGAAACCTTTTCTAATACCTCCTCCCCTTATCACTCTCCCTCCCCCAGCCAGATATCTCATAGAATATGAGAATTAGGGCCATAAAAGGGACATGAAGAAAGTGTTATTTGGTATTATAATTATTTGTGGCCCTGTTCCTTTTTTGTTTCTTTCAAAATATATAGATATAGATATAGATGATACAGATATAGATATAGACATAGACATAGACATAGATATAGATATAGATATAGATAGATACAGATACAAATATAGACATAGATATAGATATCTTTTGTTTTTATATCACCTTTATTTCTAGATATAGGCCTTCTCCTTTCTTATCAATAAGTCACAAAATAATTGCACCATCAATTTAGACCTAAAAGTGACTGTCTAGGGCTAGGCCATGTAATCCATTGCTCTCCTTTTCTAGATGAGGGAACTAAAGACCAGAGAAGTTGAATGCTTTGCCCAAGGTCGCACAGGGTAATCCTTCACAGAGTGGAATTTGAACCCTGGTCCCCTAAGTCCGAATTGGGTACTCTTTCCTCTCTACGACAATGCCTCACCAAAAAGGAAGAAAAAATAAGAAAGTAGTTTCAATTAATCAACGATTTGAGTCTGACAGTATCTACAATGTTCCATACCCATAGTCTCCCAATTCTACAATGAAAGGTGGGGAGTACACTTTGTAGTCTCTTCCTGGAACGCTAGATTGGTTAATATAATTACATGGTCTAATTTCTTTTGTTATTGTTGTTGTTTGAATTTACACATTGTAGTCATTGTGATAGCTTTCCTGGGTCTACTTACTTCCTTCTGCATCATTTTATATGAGCTTTCTAATGTTTCTTTGAATTCTACATGGTTATTTCTTATAGTGCAATAATATTCCGTTACACACAATTCCATACTGCAGTTGTTTGTCGATTTCTCAATCAATAGACATCTATTTTGTTTCGAATGCTTTTCTACCACAAAAAAATATTTTGTTATAAAATTTTACTGTATATGGGACATTTCTTTCTGTCTCTGACCTCCTTGGGGCATATATCTTTCTGTGGGGACTTTGGGCAAAGAGTAAGGACATTTTAGTCACTTTTTTTCCACCGTGATTCCAAATTGCTTTGTACAATGGAAATATTTCACAAATAGGACATTAGTTTGCCTGCCTTTCCTAGGCTTCTTCAACAGTGACTATTCTCATCCTTTGTAATCTTTGTCAATTTGCTAGGTATGAGCTGAAACCTCATAATTATTTCAGCTTATATTTCTCTTCTTAGGGAGTTGGAGCAATTTCTCATATAGTTATGAGGAGTAGTTTGCAATTCTTCTTTTGAGAATTATTTGTTCATGTTCCTTGATAACTTACTTATTGGAGAATATCACTGGATTTTTATTTAAGATTTATACATTTATATGTAATAATAGTATTGCTTCCCTATATGTCTTGGATGTCAGATCCTTATCAGAGGCATTGATGCAGAGGCTTTCCCTCCCCATCTGTGGCTTCTTTTCTAATCCTATTTGCACTGATAGTGTTTATACATGTTACATGCAATCAAAATTATCTATTTTTATTTTTTTTTATGATCTCTAGCCTTTGCTTGGTTAAGGATTCTCCCTCTAGTCATAGCTCTTGGGACTTTGTCTTATCTTTCCTACTAGTCCATAAACTCCTTGAGGGTACTATACCTACTCAATATCTGTATTTCCCCCCATGCCTAGTATAGTGCTCTGCACATAGGTGTTTAATATGTATTCGATTTCTTTGATTTAGAATGACTGAGCATCAATTATTCAATTTTATATTTAAGCTAGTTATTGGAGACAAACCAACTTCTTAGATGGTTTTATTTTTCCATCAGTTGTTTTATGTTGTCATATAGCTATTTTCTCAGGTTCTTGAAATCCATCTAGAACATAATATTATCTAGTTCAACTCACTCCAAACCCCCCACCCCCATTTTATAGATGATGAAATGTAGAAACATTAAATGACTTGCCTAAGGTGACTGCACTTTTATGTAGCAGAGTCCTGAATGATGATATCTCTGATCTAGGCGCCTGCCAAAAGTTGGCCCAAACCAGCCTATCAGCCTGGCTGGATCAGACCACTTGACCTATTGATCATCATGTCACTGAAAATTCCTGACATAAAAAAAGAAAAAGGAAAAAGGAATTGGCAGCTGTTGGAGGGTATTGAATAGATGGAAGTGGCTAAAATATTTTTAAATGGTTTTTTCCACTTATAGGCAAGAGGTTATATTGCAAGTTCAGTGCTAATTACAGTTATTTACCAAAGGGAAAAAAAAATCCATGTGAAAGAGAAGAAAATTTGGTTCCAAAAAATGTGCATTGGTTTCTGCAGCCTGGGCCAGTTTGTGCCCATCCAAGGGTGCTGAGATATGAGCTTTCTCTCTATAGTGTGTGAAGTGGGCAAAATAACTCACAGGTGTCAAAAGCACAAAAGATTTATACTTGTCTGACCTATGAGAAGATAAATCTCGGTTCTTTCCTTATGGCCATGAGACATGCCTTTAAGTGTAATGAAAATTTAGCATTTTTCTCCTAATTGTCTTCTATAATTTTGCCAGATTTATTAAAACAAGATTTTCTGGGGGTTTAATTTTTTTTCCTTTTTACTGGTAGATTGTGCTCTTTAGTATCATTTTACATAATTTAATACAATTTGTTCCATCCATTGATTTTCATGGGGATACAAGCTGTTCGTTTGTGAGAAAGCTGGCATAGGAGTGAGTGTTGGCAAAGAGTCACCTCCAGGAGTTTATTCAGATTTCAAAGTTGTATGGGGGCTTCGGCCATTTTGAAGCAGATTAATTTTCGGTTTTGCTCCAGATACCCTTTTCTGGTGATTTTTTTTTCCCCTGATAAGGCTTCGGTCTTGGGCAGCAAGCTGCCCTTGTTCGGCCTGGGAAAGCACGGGCTGGATTTGGGGAGCGAGGGTGCCTCTTCTCAGTGTGTCACACTGACTGAGAGAACACAGGTGTTTCTTAATTATTTGTGCAGAAGGAAAAGTAATGCTGAGCGGATGTACTGTAATGATTAGAACGCTAGAGATGACAGGCCAGAGGAAGCCAGAGTTGCTTCTCGCAAGAACATTGTTCTTCCTCCTCAGCCTGCTTTGTTATCGAAATATATCAAACTCCATGCATCATATTTCTTGGTGATGGTTGTTGTTGTTGGTTTAAATGAATCCATAGACTATTAAGAATCTGCCAAACTACTCAAATTTTAAGAGAGAAAGATAGAGACAAGAGAAAATGAGAGCGACATAGATAAGGAGATGAATAGACAGAAATACTGAGACAGTGGAAGGGCAAGAAACAAAGAGAGACAAGAAGGAAGGAGGGAAAGAGAGAGTGAGAGGGAGGAGGAGAGACAGAAAGGGAGACAGAGAGAAGGAAGGAGGGAGAGACAAGAGAATATGACAAAGAGACAGAGGGGGAGAGGGAGACATAGAAGGGGAAGAGGGAGATATAGAGGGGGAAGAGGGAGACAAAGAAGCAGAGACACAGGGAGAGAAAGATAGAGGTGGAGGAAGGAAGTGACAGAAAAACAGAATAAGAAAGATATGGAGAGGGAGAGAGACAGGTATTCAGAGGGAGAGAAGGAAAGAGAGGTAGATAGAGGAAGAGAGGGAGAGAGGGGGGGAGGGAAGGGAGGGGGAAGAGAGAGAGAGAGAGAGAGAGGCCAGATTGTCAGTGATGTGTCAAGCCAAAAAAAAAATCCTTTGGCTAGAATATGGTGAGAAATTCAGCATATCCCTTTTCACATTGTTGGGGCTCATCTCCCAGCCCTCTGAGGCCTCCCCAAGCCTTTCCCAGACAGCAACCACTTGCTTTCTTTATTATAGCTCTAAGACTAGGAAGCAGTATTGTATAATGGCTACTTCTGGACCTTGAGTTAGGAAGACTTGGCTTAAAATCTGCTTTCTGGCACTTGAGAGCTGTGTAACTAGTTGTCAAGTAATGCAGTCTTTCTGAGCCTCAGTTTCCCCATCTGTAAAATTGAGATAATAATACGTGTAGTATCTACCTTGTGGGGTTATTGTGAGGTTTCAACATACGCAAATTTGGAAAAAATAAAAGACCATCCAATTACATAAATGTCAGTTATTGTTATCGAAGGAGGCAGAGCAAGGGGGTACAAGAGGTAACATCAATGCTCAATAACAGAAGTCTATGAAACTCTTTAAATTCAGTCTTTCCTCCCCTTGGGATCTTCTGCTTTGGCTGTTAAGTCCTTAGTTCCATTCTTACTCCTTTACCTCATTCTCCTCTTCCTCTTTGACTCTGTCTGATGGAAGAATTATTGACACAATAGTGGGATTGAACCTCCTTCCACAAAGGCTTTTATACAACCCAGTGGACTTCATATTGTACTTCTTTGTCCCCTCTTAGTCTCCCATCTGGAGAAGTCTTGTCCAGACTAGAACTGGAGCTTCAGAGATAGGGTCTCCTAGAGAAATGAGCGAGATTCCTCCTGCAGGATCAGGAAGCTGAATATGACTCCATCGATCTGCTCTGTGGAAGATGAAGCTTGTGTTTGATATATGAATTGTCAGCAGTGTAGGGGGAAATGACCAGGAATCCTCCTTCCTTAAGGGAAGTTGATATGGCTCGTGATTACTTGATTTCTGGCTCAGTAAGAGTCAAATCAAACTGTTCCTTTTACTGAGCCCCTATGAAATGATAGGCACCTTCCTGTCACCATTGTCGCCTAGTATCCCTGCAAAGGATTTGCAGAGGCTGGAGATCCTGGATGTGTCACCCAGGCAGTATAGGATGCAGCCACTTCTGGGGTGGAAGCCATCCTCTGCATGTGGGCAGCCCAGACAATGATGAATAATCTATTCCCTGGAAACCCTAGGGGAACACTAAGTAGGCCAAATGAAATGATCTGAACTGGAATCTATCCAGGACACCAGGGCTAATCCTTGTCTCTGTGCTGAAAGAGCCTTGGGGTCTGGAGTAACTGTAACTGGTCACAACCTGGATGCTCTCTGCCATTCCAAAGCTGACCCTATCCCCCATCACTTCCCACTTCACCTCCCCAGAGCTCTATGGAAGCAAGGCTAAGGGAGATGGGGTGAGGGTTAACATAGAAAAAGGTAGGCAGGCCACTCTGATTATTCCTATAAGTGTTAGGGTTTGCCCAGGATTGCCTCTCATCCAGAGACACTCAAGACTATCTTTTTTCCACCTTACAAGATACAAGAGAAAATCATAGCCCCAGGGAAAATGGTTTTCCTTCCTTCCTTCCTTTCCTTCTTCCTTTCTTTCTCTTTCTTTTTCCTTTCCTTTCCTTTCCTTTCCTTTCCTTTCCTTTCCTTTCCTTTCCTTTCCTTTCCTTTCCTTTCCTTTCCTTTCCTTTCCTTTCCTTTCCTTTCCTTTCCTTTCCTTTCCTTTCCTTTCCTTTCCTTTCCTTTCCTTTCCTTTCCTTTCCTTTCCTTTCCTTTCCTTTCCTTTCCTTTCCTTTCCTTTCCTTTCCTTTCCTTTCCTTTCCTTTCCTTTCCTTTCCTTTCCCTCCCCTTCATTCCCCCTCCTTTCTCTTCCTTTCTCTCTCCTTCCTTTCTTCTTTCCTTCTTCCATTCCTCCCTCCCTTCCTCTCTTCCCCTCTCTTTCTTCGTTTCTTTCTTTATTCCTCTCTTTTTCACTTTTCTCGCAATGGCAGAGGAATAAGAAAAAATAGACATGGTTCTTGTATGTTCAGTATAACTGCCAGTATAGAACTTATAACATTTTTGTCCTGAAAGAGACATTAGAGATTATTTAGTTCGATTTCTTTATTTTACAGATGAATAACTGAGTTTAAGTGATTTGTCCAAGGTCACACAACTATTTGGTGGCACACTTCCACTAGGAACCAGGTCTGTTGTTTTGCAGAACAATGTTCTTTCTACTATATCACATAGCATAAAAAATTCTGATGTTTTAACATCTACCAATGTGTAGCTTATTGTGAATAGGGAGTTGTATAATAGAAAGGACACTGGATTGGGAATCAAAGGACCTGGGCTCAAAACCTGGCTGTGCTATAACTTCCAGGGTCTTAGTTGATCCATCTATCAGATGTGAAGTGATGGACTAGACGATGATATCTATATTTTTATAACCTAGTTCAGTGCCGAACACATAGTAGACACTTAGTAATTACTTGTTGAACTGACTTAAATTGACTGATTTTATAATATCCTTATTGTTCTTCATTCATGTCTAACCCTTGGGGTTTTCTTAGCAAAGATACTGGAGTAGTTCGCCATTTCCTTCTCCAGCTCATTGTACAGATGAGGAAACTGAGACAAACAGGGTTAACTGACTTGCCCAGAGTAACACAGCTAGTAAGTGTCTGAGGCCAAATTGACCTTGGATTTTCCTGACTCTAGGCCTAGTGCACTAGCCACTTTGCCACCTGGCTTGTGAGATTCTTTGTATAGCATTAAATTCTACAGTCCTATCACTGCACTTCTCTCTATTCCTCATGATTCCCAAAAAAGCACACAGTAGAAATGAAGTGGATTCTGATTTATCTGATTTTATTGACATAGGAAGTGTATTTGATTCAATGCTGTGTGAAGTATCATTCATTTATTCATTCACACATTCATTTGACAAAATCAAGATGGAAGCCTGGAGGGGTCAGAAATGATTATGCATCTGCTTGGCATCAGCTAGTGGCAGTCTTTGGTGACCATGGCTCATAGTCAATTAATTGGACCCAAGAGATTATTGACCTAGCTTGGGAACAGTTAATTTACTGAATAACCTCTAGGAAATAATTTCTTTTTCTCTCTTTTGAAACTTATGAATCTTCGAACCTTATCAATCAGCTCACTCAATCTTTCTCTTTTTTATTTTTTGAAGGCAATGGGGTTAAGTGACTTGCCCAGGGACACACAGCTACTAAGTGTCTAAGGTTAGATTTGAACTCAGGTCATCATGACTCCAGATCCAGTGCTTCTATCTGTTGTACCACCTAGCTACCCCCTCACCAAATCTTTCTTTCTTGTATGCTTAGGTTTATGCTAGGCCCTTTGGAGACACGAAAAGTAGAAAACATGCTTCCTGCTTCCAAGAACTCACAGTCTAGCCTGAGAAAAGAGTATCATGTAAAAAAATGAGAGTAGTGCAAGAAGCTGACTATACTCCTCTAAGAAATGTTGACTGTAAGGAGTACAGAGAAGGGTGAAAAGATTTAGACAAACTGATGCAAAGTGAGAAAAACCAGGAAAACAATGTACAGAGTGACAATGATAACAGAAAGTACACCTACAAAACAAAGTTGAGTGTTATTAAAGTATAATAACCAAGCTTAGTCCCAAAGAAGCAATATGAGAGTGTATCTTTCTCTCTTATTTGCAGAGGTGGGGAGCTATGGGTGTGGAACACTACATATGTTTTACCTTGTTGTTGTGTGGGTTAGTTTTGGTGAAATACTTTTTTTTCTTTTAAAGTTTCTTTATTAGAAGAAATGGCAAATGACTCTCTATAAGGGGAGGAGGATGGATATAGCAGGAAATTGTATCCTTCACATGTGTGAGGTGTAAACACAAGATACCAACAAAAAGATTTGTGTGATGTAGAGTGAACTGTGGGCACCAGAGAGGAAGGACATCGACACAGTCTATACAAAATGGCTATGTATCCACCTCTACCCCACCCTTCCTATTGCTAGCTTTACCACCCTTCAGTAAAGAAGGCTGGCCATCCCCTCTCTACAGAAAAGCATCTTACCACAAATTCCTGTTACCCCAGATCTAATCCTCCTATTTGGCAGGGGCTGCAATGAGTCTAGCCTTCCATACTCAGATTGCATCTACTCTTAGGACTTAGCTGTGGACCTGTGTGCTCTGGAGCTAGGCTAAAAGGCAGGTTGGGGTACCTGGGAGAACCCCCAAATCAGTGTGGCAGGTTATGAGGTCTAAACACCACATGCAAGTTGCCTTTTATTGCTCACCAAGCCAATTGCTGAAAAGCCAATTTGCAAATGAATCACATTTATTGACACCTTCTGGATCAAATAACAGATGCATCCTGTGCTGTTCCATGTGATCAGCAAAAGAAGAAATCCTAAAGCTGTTTCTGTGGTCAAAACATAGCTTCTTTTTTCAGTACCAAGCCTTCTTCTTGTTTAGATCTCTAGTCAAAAATAAATAAATAAGGTTCTCCTCTGTTACAGAGGACTCAAGGTTTCCCCAGCACCTTCACTTACAGACTTACTGGGCTTAGGTCTGTCTTGGTCCCTGGGATAGGAAGCCAAGCATTCTTTCTGCTCTCTCTAGATTCGGTGCTTTTTGTAACCCCATTGAAGCAACCATGAGCCTTGCTCTCTTTTTTTCCCTGGCCATCTGCTTGAAGCATCTGGTAATCAGGTGTAAGCCCCCACACCCAGAGCACTCATGCTTAAATTTGCAGCTACCTTGCCACCCACATTGGCTTTTGTTTCACTGCCAACACATACCTCTTTGTGTGCTGGAAACCGGATTTGGGATTGAAACCTGACTGTCGACTCAGTGAAATCAGGATGGCCAGGGTGACACTCGGCATTCAGAGATCAGTTCCAGTCCCTCGATCTTTTCATACCTTGCAAGGCAATCTTGCCTATATCACAAGAGGAGGCAAGAAGGAGTGGCAGGGAGAGCACTGGATTGGGTACCAGAAGACACAAGTTTTACTTTGGGCTTTTCTACCAGCTTGCTGTGTGTACTTGGGCAAGTCCCTTTCCTTCTATGGATCTTCTTTTTGTCATCTGTAAGAGAAGCCAATTTCTGAGGTCCTTTCCAGTTCTAAATCTCAGTCTTGTGAATACATGGACTATAACTAAGGTTCTTCGTAGTGCTAATGTACTCTAATTCTGCTAGGTACCTCAGTGGATAGAGCCCTAGGTCTAGAGCCAAGGAAGATATGAGTTCAAATGTGGCCTCAGACACTTACTGGCTGCGTGACCCTGGCCAAGTCACTTAATTTCTCTGTCTCAGTTTCCTCATCTGTAAAGTGGAGATAATTAATAATAATAATAATGTTAGGAGGATAAAATAATAGCAGTACAATGCTTAGCACAGTGCCTGGCACATCTTAAGCACTATCTAAGTGTTATTATTATGTGTCTTGATCCTTGTTACTTTTACAAGTAAGATGGGCTTCTGCAAATTACAAGTGTCTAGGAATTTTTAAAGCCTGAGAGGGGCATTATTGTTTGGTGTTCTCTTTTGCCAGTTGACTAAGATAATTCTCAAATATTTTGTTCTCCACACCGAAGAGGCAAATTCACACATTTTCCATGCCTTATATATTTGTTATTATTTTAAAATACCATGTGAGATAAGTAGTACAAGTATTATTTACCACCAATATTACAAATGAGGAAACTGAGGCTAGGTGATATGCCCATGGCAACAGACCTACTTAGTGGTGGGGCAGGGATTTGAATCAGGTCTCCTGATTCCAGGGCCAGAGCCCTGTGTACTACACCATCCAGTCTGGGAACCTCTGTTTAACACCTTTATCTAATAAAGAGCGAGTCACTTCCAATTTAGTAGGTAGACATGAATGGGCTGTAGCTGTTCAACCCACCTAATTCTCACCAGCTCTTACACTTTTTGATGGGTGTGGTGAAAAAGATCTGGGGGATATTCCTTGGACTGGCATCTTTGTTTCTTTCTTCCTCCCTGCCCCACCCCATCTTCTTTAAAAGCTCAATTCCCTTCTTCATTGAAGAATTTCCTCTGATCTGTAGCTCATGCACATCTGGGAGAAGACTCAAAGAACAAAGAACTTCTGGAAGTCCATTTCTCTTCCCTTCTGATGGCATTCTCCTGACCTACCCTAAATAGTAATGCTGAGAATGAGAGATGAACTTGGGATGAACAGCTAATCCATGACCAAAGTGAACTCGGTTCCCCCAAACAAATCCTAGGGACTAGGACTAAGTTAGATAAGTCCTCCTGTTCATATGGAAATTAGAGCCCTCAAATGTCTCCTTGCCTCATTCCAACCTAGATGGCTCCCAGCTGTGCACACAGGTTCAAAAGGCCAGTGAGTTCCTCAGTAGTCAAAGTATGCCCCCCCTACTCTGTATGGAGCCGTGAAGTTGCGCTTACACACAAAGTCATAGGAAACTGGGCTCATTTCAGGCTTTTGCCAAGTTCATCTTTATGGTTACATCAGACCACAAATCAGAAAACATCTCATCTAAAGTGGGGATGGCATCCACAATTTCCCTTTTGACCATTACTCTAGAATATTATTGTATCAAGAAATCATGCCGGAAAGGCAGGAAAATTTGGTTCAGAAAAAAAAAAAAGCATCATCACTCCTTCCAATAAGCTTTGCCAATGCTAACAGTCAAAATCAGTTTGAAGTTGCTGAAGTCACTGGCTGCTCAAATTAATGAGAAAATTTGTTCATGAAAGGTGCAGAGGAAAAATAACAAAGAAGCAAAAATTCCCAACTGATCCTATCAGTCAGTCTCAATTCAGAGGTATTTTCTTTAGATGGTAGGGGAGATTGAATTCATGGTTTTAGGGGTGGGAGGGGTTGGGGAGAGGAAGGCAAGAAGAAGGGTGTGCATAAAATGAGAAATGGTTACTATTACCATGATTACTAGATGCAAATAAGCTTTGTGTTGCCCACAATGTACCTGCCTGTAAATCTCTCAGCCAGTCTTCTTTCTCCAAGCCTCTTCCCAGTGCAATGCTCAAAAAGAGAAATATGAGATTCCAAATTCAGACTTTTTTTTGAAACCCAAAGATATGCATAGTTAATGCAATCCTTTATTGGGAAAATATAAATGACTTAGTGCTGTAAGTCTTGGGCACTGGTATGAAAGGCAGAGATTTTTCAAAGGTATGGAAGAAACCAATATTCGTTTCAGCCTTAATCTCTCTTTTGAATGTGTTCCATGTGATTGCTTCAGTACATCAATATTAGATTTTAAACACACAACAGAATGGTCTTTTGATTCTAAAGATGTGATTTAAAATTTTTATTTAACTAGCACATGGATGTAACATTTGGTGCTATTTCCTATATAAAATATTGACTGACTCACACCTATCCTCACACACAAACACACTTACACATGTACCTTAGTGTAGACCAATGGTCTAAATTATAATAAAGTATCTCTTCTTCTCTCCTTGGCCAAATTTGGCTATTCATCCATGCTGGCACCGAAGTCACAAATAAGATAGCAAGGTCTTTCTCTCTAGCGCGTAAATTGGTTGAGCATTTAGAAGAGGTCTTATTGGCTTAAGTCACTGAGCTGGCTTCCTCTGATTGTTGTGCCGTAAGTTAGCAGGATAAGTTTGACAGTAATTTAATTTTCATTGACAAATGCTGTCATAATATTGAGGAAGAAGTGATATATTGTATCAACAGTGGTGGTCGATGCTCAACCAGTCATATGGACTGGACGAGTTTACCATATGCTTGCTACAAACTTGCCTTGGAAAGCTCTTGCTAAGCACTTGACAAGCTTAAGATACTAGTCAGTGAAAAACTGATGAGCTTGGGCAGCTCTAGTGAAGCCTCCTACTTGCTCATGCTCTAGACAAGAGCTTGGTACCATTTCCTGCAGCAGCTGATCTCTTAGCTGGCCTGAGAGCCTTCCCTTCCCTTACTTAGCTGGGATCCCAAAATACCCCACACTTCAGTGCTCACCAAAGCAGCCAACCCCATGCAGAACAAGAAAGGGGCAGCTGTTGGACTTTTTCTGAAGAGCTCCTTGAGCTCCTGAAAATTCCAGGAGTGGCCAAATTCCCTATTTACTACTGAGTTAATAGAATGTCCTGAGATGACAAAGTAATGCTAATTTCCTTCTCGTTCATGTTGGAAAAGAATGAGCTCTCTCCATCCAAATCCATATGGTAGAATGCATGTGTGTGTGTGTGTGTGTATGTGTGTCTGCCTGTGAAAAACGCTTGAGTTGTATATGTGACTCAGATAATAAAACCAGAAGTGTGCATGCATGTGTGTGTGTGTGTGTGCGCGCGCGCGCGTGCGTATGTCCATGGCCAAATTCTGGGTGAGAAAGTTGGTTGCATAATTCAACCAGAAGTGTGACCTGATTCTGTCTTAATCAACTGTGTTTCTTTAGCACTGAGCTTATTTTAATTTAGTTACCGTACGTAGATAAAGTAGCTGATGAGTAAGGTCAAATGATACAGGAAACTATGTATTAGTGTGGGAAGGAGGGGGGCTGTGTGTGTATTTGTCTAGCTACCCATCATCCCTGCACATATTGTGTTGGTGTCATTCTCTGACTTGCCAAGTATGCTGGGACATCAGATTCTCTAAAGGATTCCCTTCTCAAAAAAAAAAAATCTAAGTAAAGAAACGGGCATATGGCATGTATTGGAGATAGCTCAGCATTGGCACATGCTGTCCACTGTGGTGAACAGGTATCTTTACAATAAGGCTGATTCTTTGTACCACAGTCAAATAGAGTCATTTATTTGTTTTTAAATGGGGGTGGGAGAAGGAGAAGGGGAACAAAGAGAGGG
The DNA here is from genome assembly GCF_011100635.1 of Trichosurus vulpecula. Taxonomy (NCBI): domain Eukaryota; kingdom Metazoa; phylum Chordata; class Mammalia; order Diprotodontia; family Phalangeridae; genus Trichosurus; species Trichosurus vulpecula. Next base: position 139,974,491 of record NC_050575.1, on the reverse strand, counting down.
AGAGTGTTCAGTTCAAGACCAAAGGAACTGGGCATGGTTACAACTGTGCTCCAAGATGGCTTTATGCCTGAACCAGAAATCCTCCTTCTTGGGGGTCGCAGTTAATTTCGGCTCTGGTTCCTTTTCTACTGGGATGTTATCTGGCCTGAAGGGAGGTAGGATAGAAGGGAGGGGTGGGGGGTACCAAAGGCAGAAAGTGCCCTACTGGTCTCTGGAGGATTACAAAGAGTATCCTTAGTGTGTTTAAGAGGAGAGAGAGGGGGACAGAGAGAGAGAGAGAGAGAGAGAGAGAGAGAGAGAGAGAGAGAGAGAGAGTATTCATTTGAAAAAACAGGGCAGATTGGTGGAGCAGCTGCCCTCCTTGTGGATGGCATAAGTTTGTGGATGTGTAAAGAGGAGCTTCAGGACTGCCTTGAATCACCATTTCATTACAAAGACAGCAGATATATACACTCATCCATACGCTGTCACTTGGACAGTATTCCTGAAAACAGCAGGACACTGTAAAGAGAGCCTGCCTCTCCTTGTGCCTGCTGGGTTCCTAGCATCCTTTTATGCTTCTTGCAAAGAGTGGGTGGGTACAGCATAGCCCTGTACAGGGAGTCACCCAAAAATATCAGGACAGTGGGCTGGGCAGACTGATGATTCTGTCTAGGGTCAGAGTCAACCACAAGATGTTGCTTAGGGAGTATGGTGTAAAAGAAGGACCATTGAATTTGGAGCCAGGTGATTGGGTTCGAATTTTGGCTCTCCTAATTACTGTCCATGTGATCTTCTGCAAGTCACTTAACATTTCTGGGCCTCAATTTCCTTACCTATTATGTGAAAGGGTCTCTAAGTGTTGGCCTTAGATGGCCTCTGAGGTGATTTCCAATTCTAAATCTATGGTATGATGATAATGTTCTTGATTTAGCCCATCTAAGCAGCAATAGATGTCAGAGTGGTACAGTGAATTAAAGTGCTGAACTCAGAGTCTGGAAGCCTTGAGTTCCAACTCTGCCACTAACTAGCTGTGTGGCCTCAGATAAATCATTTTCCCTGATGGCTCACTGAGGATGTAGGACTAGATGACCTAAGGTCTCTAAGGTCCCTTTCTGGCTCTAAATCTATGATCCTATGACTTATTAGGATGATACAGTTAGAACTAGAAAGGATCATAGAAATCTCCTTTTTTGTTATTTGGTCATTTTTCAGTCATGTCTGACTCTTCCTGACCCTATTTGGGGTTTTCTTGGCAAAGATACTGGAGCTGTTTGCCATTTCATTTTCCATCTCATTTTATAGTTGAGGAAACTGAGGCAAACAGGGGTAAGTGACTTGCCCAGGGTCACACAACTAGTGAGTGTCTGAGGTCAGATTTGAACTCAGGATGAATCTTCCTGACTCCAGGAGGGGCACTCTATCCGCTGCACCACATAACTGCCTAAGCAGAGCTTAGACTCCAGAATTTTAGAGCTGAGAAAAATAGAAAAGAAGACTGAGGGAAGCCAAGACAGAAAAATCTAGGAATCAGGACAGCTGTCTTTGATATTTACTATCTAGTTCTCTTAGCAAGTCATTCAATCCTACAAACCTCAGTCTTTTTACCTGTAGAATGGAAAAAAATAGTATCTACATTACAGGGAAAATGGCAAGAAAAACACTTTTAGGTATCGTTTAAATGTAAATAATAATAATTATTATTAATAATAATAATAGGTCCAGTGTCTATACTTGGACTTGGGAGTTGAGATCTGGGTTTTAGTCCTTGCTCTATCTCCGACTCTCTGTGTGGCCCTAAACAATTGCTTTCATTTCTCCGGCCTTCAGTTTCTCCATTTGTAGAATGAAAGGGGTAGACTAGATAATGCCAGGTCCCTTCCAGCTCTAAATCTCTGGTCTTGTGATCTCGAAGGTCCTTTCAGCCCTGACATTCATAACTCTTGATATTCTCTTCCTTGGAAATAGTTATCATCTCCCTCAATAAGCTACTGGAGAACATCACGGCAAACTTTACGACAAAGAAGCTTCTTTTAATGTCTAACATAAATCCCTCTTCTTGGAGCTTAAACCCCTTCCTTCTTGTTCTGTCCTTAGTGAGAGGACAGCTTATCTCCTTACCCAGGTAATAAACCTTTCATCATTCAGAGGTATTCATTAAAGTCACCTCTCAGCTTTCACTTCTCACTTAGGTAGTGTCTTTATAACACCAGGTAAAAATTAAGACAATTTCTCAAATATAATGATGGGCTTGACAATGATAGGCAAAAATATCTGGGGTTTTTTTTCATACTATACTACCCTACCCTAGTCTTTAGCCAGATATGTAGACATAACTGAAATTCTCATTTTTTCATTTCTAGTAAACTCAGAGGTCAGGCTATGGGATACCCAAAGATTTTTCCACTCCAGGCCAGTTCTAACACTTGAATCAAGTTGCTTGACTCGAAACTCTTACTTTCAATCAATCAACAAGCATTTATTAAGTGGTTACTCTGGCCCAGGCATTGTACTAAGATGGTGTTAAGGATACAAAGAAAAAGAAAAAAGAGTCCTTGCCCTCAAAGGGCTTACATTCTAATGGGGAGGAGGGGAGACAACATGTGTCTAAATCAATACATAAAACATAAACACAGAGTAGTTGGAAAGTAATAGAGGGGAAGACACTATTTTCAAATCATGTCTTTATCCTTTACCTTTATAATTGTGGATTTCTAGTAAATCTGCCTGGTCCCACAAGCCTGTCTTGAGATTTTGAGACTGAACCAGACTTCTGTTCTGACCACAGTTTCTTGACTCTGAGCCTGAACTCTGGGCTTTGGCCTGGACAGGCTTCATCACAGGCAGAATTTAGAGGGGTCACTGCCTTCGTTTGCCTAGTCTTTGTTGCTACCAATGCCTGATCCATGGCTGTTCCCTAGTTCTTAAATTTTCCTCACGCACCTGCTCTGGTATATATATATATATATATATATATATATATATATATATGCATACATATATACGCATATATATATACACACACACACACACATTCACACACATATATGTATACACACATATATACACACAAATATATACATACACATACACATATATATATATATATGTATGTATATATATATATACATATATACATACGTACTCTGGTTTCTGATTTGGTTCTGCTTCTTTTTTGTGTCTCTGATTAGGATGGATGTAAAGGGATGGAGGGAGAGACAGACAGAGACAGAGAGACAGAGACAGACATATTTCCTTCCTCACATCCTAGACTCTACTCTCTAGGGAAGACCTCACTTCTGTGAGAATGTAACTGCAGATATGATATGTCCACAAGACGTCTAGGTCAGGGGTTCTCATCCTGAGATCTACCACAGACCACCAACAGGTCTGTTGAAAAATTTCAAGGTGTTAATGAATTTGTATGGGGAAAAAATGAATTTTTGTTTTCACTAACCTCTAACTCAAGTTGAGCATTTCCTTTGATTATGAATTTAGGCAATGAAGCACAGTGGCATTAGCACTTCTCATGACTTTGTCACTGATAGAAATCACAAATATTTTCATATCCCATTACAGTTGTGGCAAAGATCTCAAAATGTCATTTTCACTCATCATTACTTTGAAATTACTATAGTTATTAGACACACTGCTAGATCTCGGTTTTCTTATAATAGACTGTATTTCAATATAATAAGTTTCCTTGGTAATTCTATGTATTTTATTTTATGCATTTAAAAACATGATTCTGAGAAGACATCCACAGGCTTCACCGGACTGACTATCAAAGGGATCTATGACCAAAAAAAAAAAAGATTAAGAACCTTTGGTCTAGTGGCATCCAGCTAAGGGCATTGCCATAGTTAAGTAAAAGTTTTTATGAATTTGTTAGTAAGCACTGTCTCAGCTTTTCATGGAAGGTACCTTTCCCCTTTCTTAATCCAGCCTATTCTGTGTATGGTGGACAGAGTTTCCCTAGCTCCTGGAGATGGACTTTTTGCTGCAGAACCCTCAGGCAATGCTGCCTAACTGCAGTGGAAAAGGTTTCTTCCTTCTTCCTACCGAAGGCAGCCTTCAATCAGCTTTCATTTATATTTGGTTGCTTTGTGGCTGCATTTTTTCTCCATTCCAGAACCATAATCATAGGCTGAGAGATAGGAAATGTGGTTTCATAGAAAGAGGAACTCTTTATTCCAGACTTCCATAGAGGCAGCGCAGCAGGGCATTCATTTAACGTGGGACAGATGGTGGAACATCCCCGATAGACCCAAGAAATCCTGTTAGCAGTAGTAATTGTTATCACTGGCCCCCTTGCCTGATCCCTCATTCTCATAGGACCATATATCTATAGCTGGAAGGAAAACCAGAGGTCATCTAAGCCAACCTCTTCATTTTGCAGATGAAAAAAATATAAGGCCCAGGGAGATTAAGTGGTTTGCTCAAAGTTACATATGTCAGAGGTGAGATTTGAACTTAGGTCATCTGGACTCAAGGCCCACTGCTCCTTCCACTGGACCATGCTGCCTCATCATCCCATTGAATCAAGCCTAAATTCAAAGCCCTGGATTCAGTGCTGTTGGGAGTTATGAAAAAAAAAAGACCCCTTCCCTTCAGAATCTTATAGTTAAAAAGAGGAGATAAAATAAACACATTTGAAAAATACACAGAAACATATTAAACAACATTTAATTCACTGAAGTAGTGTCTATGTCTTCAGGCCTGTGGTTAGCACTCTGGGGAATACCCAAAGTAAAATAAACAGTCCCTACCCTCAGGGTGTTCATGGTCTAGTTGGGAAAATAGGACATATACCACAAATAACTACAGCCCAAGTCAGGGTATGCTGACTGAGTGGTTCAATGAATGCCTGAGACATAAAAACACACCATATTTCATCAGTAACGCAAAATGTTATGGAGGTTTACAACCCGAGTGAAAATCACTTAATCTCCCCAGAGGTGGCCTGGAATTATTATGTGCATATCAGGTACAAAGCACTGCGCTAGTATCTGGAGAGACATAGACAAAAACTAAAGGGTCTCAGTCCTCAAGGAGCTTCCAGTCTCCTTGGAGAATACACCATGTATACAGATGAGTAAATACGAAGTACAACAAAATAATTTTAAGAGAGATAAAGGAAAATAACAACTGGGGAATCAGGAAAAGCTATAGAACTGTGCCTGAAGGAAGCTAAGGATTCTATGAAGTGGAGGTGGAGGAAGTGGAGGTTCATGGGGACGTGGGAGGCGGGCAGTTCTTCTGGGGGATAAAGGTGGGATGTCCACAGAGTCAGTAAATGGAATGCCAAGTAGAGGGAACAATTGTTTTTAAAGACTTGAATTTTCTCCTTCTGTGGGTTGGTCCCTTCTGCCAAGTCACTGAGAAGTTGGGCAGATGTTAGCATTGCGTAGAGACCCCTGGAAAGATTGTAATCGAGGGATAGAGACTGTGGGGGCTTCTTGGGAGATATGGATTGTTAATGAGGAGGTGATAGCTTGAAAAGAGTGAGGAAACAGCATTTCATGCTGGAGGAAGGACAAATGTGAGGACCAAGAGTGAAAAACAAGCGTGTGCTACGTGAAAGATGGACGGAACTAAGTACAAGTGCATCTTGTTATGTCCAGCTGAATTGTCCTATTACTGAAGATTTTTAAGACTAAATTTTGGTAAGCTACATTCTAGGTATGCACTGGTGAGTGTTTGTAAAACAAAAATCCTATTTGTAATGCAAAGGATCCTTTTGTAAACAAATCATCACTTTTATTTCTATAAGTTTGCATTTGAAAGAGGAGGAAGGTTCAAGGTTAGGGATACCTGGGATAAATATAAGCTGTTGAATTAAAAAGATGTCTACAGAGATTTCATGAATGTTTTTCATGTTTCTATCATGTAATGGAGAGGCCACTGGCAAAAATATGACAGAGCCCTCCATTGCCGTTGTTCATCCTTCATTTTCAAAGAGGACCAATGACATCATGGGGTGATGGCTTGTGAAATGGATTTAACTGTGGTGGAGTTGCTCAGTCATCAGCCTCACCCTCTCTCCCAGAGTCATCAAAGTCCAATGACAAGACAAAAGTCAGGAGATGGCCCAAGGAAGGAAGTGTTTTCTATTTATCTTGGAATCAAATCTGACCAGAAACATGTTATCTTTTCAGAGTTAGAGCTCTTTTTGTAACCTGCCACAGCCAGGATGGGGTAGGTCATGGCAAATCTGCTCACTCTTCTGAGGATTTGGTAAGCAGAGTTGGTTCAAAGCCAGTAGAACTATTTTTGAGAAGTCTCAAAGGTGTGGTAGGAAGATCACATTTACAGACCAAACCTGCTGCCTTTGCTGAGGAGACAGGTATACAAGCTAAAGTAGAGCATTTGGGGAAATGTAAAGTCTAGTTATACTTTACAGAGAGGGGGAAGGAGACAGCGATGTAGTTTCCTACAGTGAGGCTGGGCAGAAATCCTCAGTCGGTCATACTCTGGGATTGGCCAGTTCTTTGGTCAAAGCAAGGGGGATGGGCTGCTTTATGCTGAATGGGGTCTAAAGCTATGTCTGAGGAACTAATAATTCATATGATTCACCCGTATGTATGGAGAACTTGAGTGGAGAAATGTCTTTTTTTTCACCACTACATGGTTGGTAAAATAGTGGTTAGAAATGATTCCCTTAGTGTTGGCATCAGTGAGAAGGGGGTTGGGCAGGAAATTGTTGCTTGTCCTTCAGGTGCCCAGTTGATACCTAAGGATGTAGAATCTAAGTACAAAAATTTAAATTCCCTTCCCACCCCCCACTCCCCTACTTTAATGTCAGTACTAAGCAGCCTTAGTCAATTGAGCCTTAAAAAAATGCAACATAGCCGGGAAATTCACATCTTAAATCAAAAACATGTTTAAGGTATTTACGGAAACTGATTTGATTGTATAAGTAAAACCAGCTTTGCATAAATTAATAAAGTATTTGCAGTGGGATAGCTCACTGATTACCTTGATCCTTGGGAATTCAATGTTAAGGGCTGTTCTTTTCTTCCGCTGGGCTCACAAATCTTACTTTTTCACCGAGGTTGGGTCTTTGGCACCAGCTTTTCAGATGGAAAACTCCTCTGATCTGATCACTGTATTTGGCAAAGTATTGTATTTTCTCCTGGCTTTTCCAAATATCCAAATTCAAGGGGAAGAAAGAAGATAAAGCAAAAACTAAAACCTCTCAGGCTCAACCATTTTATTTTGAAATCAATGAAAGAGTCGCATGAATGGCATTGGCTATGGGGGTTGTTTAAAATTTTCCAATTGTGTTTCCCTCATTATTTAACAATTGAGATTTTCCTAACTTTCATAATGTTCATATATTTAATTTGTGTTGGTTTCTCAATTTTACACATAGTAATCAATTTTATCTTACTGACAGATGATTCTCAATGAGTGACTTTCAAGAGAAAATCCAGACAGTATTTTCTGTTTTCATTCAAGATGTCTTATGTTCTTAGGGTCAGTTATCTTCAAGCGAAGTTGTCCTATGGTTTTAGTGTCTAGGCTCTGCTATAAGTGGAAAATTTTGTTTCAATGATAATAAAACTTCTCAAAGTATATTTGTTTGAAAATCCTGGTGATTCAGGGAGGAGGACTTTCATGAACAAGTCCAGCACTTTGTTTTCTGACTTTGTTTTTCCATTGAAAATCATCAGTATAAAAAAATGAGCAGCATGTTGGATAGTAGTATTGCAAATAGTACATGGAGTTTCTCATTTCCTTAGAATTTTCCTAAGGACTGCTCATTTACTCCCCATGAAAACATATCAAAGAGGATAGTGCAAAAGGAGACTGTACCACTAATAAACCCATGAAGTTCTTCTTATCTGTTTGAATGCCATAAACAAATCTCAATCCTTGTCTCTTTTGCCCTATTCCTTAGGCTCTATCATTTGATTACCACTTGACTCTCCTTAGAGAATGATCTGTGCTTGCTAGACATGTTCTGTTTTTGTTTTCCTTTATTTTTTCCTTCTTTTCCTCCTCAGTCTTTGTGTCATAATGATCATCATCACTTTTAATTTTTTTATTTTTTGGTTCAGATGTGAGATCTCATTGGTGCCAGGGGACTCTCTAGTGTAATAACTCCCTCTACCTAGACAAACTACAGATCATACATCTAGAGCTGAAGGTATTTCAGAGTCTGTCTAGGACAATTCATCATTTTACAGACGAGTAAACTGAGGTCCTGAGAAGCTAAAAATCAGCAACTTAATCAATAAAGTATTAGCAAGTTGCCCTCGGGAGTACTTAGAGGTTAAATGACTTGCCCATGCAGGGCATCTTAACTAGTATGGACTAGAGCCCAGATCTTAATTTGAAAGATGGCCCTCTGCTATTCAGTAACTAATGTTTTCCTGAATTTAATTATTCATAAAAATGCAAACTTATTGTAACGTCTTTTAAAACGAGACTTCATTAAATAAATAGGGATAAAGAAAGGAAGGAAGGAAAGAAGGAAGAGAAAGGAAGGAAAGGAGGGAGGAAGGAAGGAAGAAAAAGAAGAAGGAAGAAGAAAAAAGAGAAACCCAGATTTCAGAATTATTGGTTAAGCCATTTTGATGTGCAGAAAAATGAATGTCATATACATTGTCCTCTAGATGTAAAGGTCTCCTTTCTTTTCCTGGAGTTACATATGTTTTCATTCCCCTAGAATGATAGATCTGGATTCTAAATTATCTTCTAAAAAATAAATGCTGGACAAGTCATATCTTGGCATTAGTAAGTAAAAAAAAAACTAAACTGGGAACGATCTGTATAGAAGATAAAAGAATTTTATTTTGTAGGCTTCTAACTATTTAAAACATGCCAAAGGAAATTTCATTTGATTCTTTTCTTTTTAGAGTAGTCTAGGGTAAAGCATTGTTAAGTATAGCTATCCATTAATGACTAAATCCAACCTATATCTTTATTAAGACTATCTTACAACCCGGAGCATCTCATGAAACATTATATCTAGGTTCTGTTGGCTACAACTTTAATGCCAAGCATCAAATGGTGTCCAGTAGATTTACAGTACCACCTGCTTGAGATATGGAAAATTCACACATTAAGAACATTTACTATGCTCAGAAATCATTCGCTTGCCTTGCAGGCTTCACTTGCCTCAATCTTTATCTCCACTTTTCTGGTCACTATGAGTATTTTAGCTCCCATGTGTTTATCACACTTTTTATCTCTATGGATTTCTTTATAGGTCTAGCCCCCTTTTCATATTCACTTGTTGCTGGCTCAGATCTATGCTTGGAGAGCTGTGCTGGATTTATTCCTGCTAGCTACCAAGCAAATTCCATGTACTTTAACATTTCAAAGAAATGATTCAGTTCTAGCTTAGCTTTGAGTCTCAAGAGATGGTCACTTTGTGCCTTCATCTGCCTGGGTCACTAAGCAATCCAATGATTACATATCCTTATTATAATACCGTCTAAAATTCTGAATCCAATACAGCAAGCATTTAGTAAACACCAAGATACAAAGACAAAAATGAAACTAAATTCCTGATTGCTAGGATTTTACATTCTGATGGGGAGATATGCCATGTAAACAGACAAGATTAGGTGTGATAATCTGAGCAGAGACAGAGCACTCTGAGCTAGGGGATCAGAAGAGGCTTCTCATAGGAGGCGGCATGTGATCAGAGGTGCGAAGAAGTGCATTCCAGGCATGGGGGCCAACTTGTGCAAAAAATACAAAGGGAGAAATAGAATAATGAATTGAAGTTGCACCAAACAATTTGGTTTGGCTAGAGCATAGATGATGTGAAGGGGAGAAATGTGAAATAAATTTAGACAGGTAGGCTGGAGTTAGACTCCAAGAGAGTTTAACTCAGTGGTACCACACTCAAATAGAAACAGATCCCTCTGGGCTACGTCTTGACTTAGAAAATCACAAATTAACGTTATCTTTGTCTTATTGTATATTTATCTTGTTAAATACTTCCCAATTACATTTTAATCTGGTACTGGCCCTACTAGAGAGGTTTGTGGACTAATCTATGAATTTGACACCTGTGGCTTAAATGATAAAGAGGAAGGAAAGAAATAAACATTTATATAGTACCTACTATGAGCCAGGTAGGTGCTACCCCCATTTTACAGATACACAGCTTTTAAGTGTCTGAGTGCATATTTGAACTCAGGTCTTCCTGACTCTAGGTGCAGCACTTTATCCACTGCCTATAAGCAGTAGGGAGCCGTTATAGGCATTTGAGCAAGGTTTCAGGGGTGACATGGTCTGTCTTGTGCTTTAGGAAGATTGTATCTTTTTTTTTTTTTTACCAGTGTTGTTTCTCATTCATTTCCTATGGAATTAAAGTACAAGTTTTCACTTGCTGTCCCATTTAGACACCCCAGAGCTGTGTGGATGGGTGAGTGTGAGTATGTATGAGGTCATGCTAGTGAAATCCACCGCTTCAGGTGTTTGAGCTATAAGTAAAACTGCTCATACACCCCTTGTTCTCCCCCCCCCCTTTACTTATAAAATAATATTTAGGATAATTTGGAGCTATTCTCTTCCTCCCCCACCTTTGTCACCTTTTTTCATATTTCATAAGCAGTCACCATATTTCCCTGAAACCTTTCCAAATTCTTCGCCCTTCTTCTCAGCATTATTTAGCTCCTTCCCCCCACCCCTCTAGGTTTTATGCCTTGGAGAAAATTTCATCACATTTCTTCTTCAAGGTTACTGATGCACTAAGTTTTTTTTTTTAAAGAAAAGAAGAAAGAATTAATTTTAAAAAATCAGATCTTGGGAAATTCCAGCAGTCCCCTCCCTCTGTCCTAATCTTTTCGTGTTAATGCTCACAAATACCCTTTGCCTTCCAAAGCCAAGACAATTCTTCATTCATCTTCTACCCTTCATCCCTTCCCCCCCACCCCCACCATACACAAACCAAACTTCCCATCACTGTAGATTAGTCTTTTGTGAGGCAGCACATCAAAAGCTTTCTTAAAGTCCAAGTAAATTATACCCCTGGCTTCCCTCTTCAATTCCTTTTTGTTACTTTTTTCAAAATATTCTATTAGTTTTGTTACGTATGATCTCCCTTTTGTGAATCCATGCTGAATATCTTTAATTAAATCATAACTTTCCCTATTTTGTCCCTGATTAGTGTTTCCAATATCTTCCCCACTGCTGAAGTCAAGCTTACTGGTGTTTAATTTCCTTGATCTCCCCTAGAGCCGTTATTAAATATAGGTGTTACATTAGGCCTCTCGTCCATTGGTACTTCTCTTGTTTCCCAAGACATTTTTTAAAGGCATTTGCTAATCGTTCCCCTGTCTCCCTGCCTCCTCTTTAAAAAAAAATTCGAAGATGGTTCCCATCTGGTCCTGGAGTTATCAGTCTTCAGACACTCTAATTTCTTTCTCACCTGTTCTGCTATGATTCTGATTTCCTTCAGAAATGTTTTCCCCTCTCTGGGAAATGCTTCTCTGCTGCTGGCATCTGCTCTCATCTCCCGTTTATGGACATGGAGGCAAATAATTAATTTATTTTTCATTTTCTCTAGAAGTATCCACCTCTTATCTCAATAAATCATCCCCTCTGTCTCTTTACATTTTAAGGGGAATCATTTTGACAACTAGCTCTAGCACAAACTAACTAAGGCCTGGATTCAAGAGGCACTCTTTCACCTTCAAAGGATTGATGCCATCTTGGACTTTGAATTCAGGGCAGGGAGTGCTGACCCTTTGATAGTTAAGCTGTTTCTGATGCCATCAACTATTGAAAAGTGTGTCACATGCTAGAGGAGCCTTAGGGAAGCTGCATACAAAAGGAACTTGGCATCCACTCTTCTGAAAGATACTTTTCTTGTGGCGTTATAAAGTTTTCCACATGTGATTTTGGAGATCTTTCATCTGAAATCAGTTTATGCGTGGGGGTTCACTTTTCATGTAATCATGTGGGTTGTCTCTAAGCTTTCACTGGACCTGATACTTTAAGGGTGCCACCTTTTTGTCTCTTTGGACCTCTGGCATTACTTTGCACATTATCCTGAATCTCCTTCATCTTGGGGACCTATTTTCAGAACCCAGGCTAAAAAGTCTGCCCACATGGAAATCATCCGCATGCTTGTCTTCAGTCACACGCCTATGCATCTGCAGTCCAAGAGTTGCATGAAGAGATTTTGCACCCGTACTTTGTATTTCTCCCCTAAGGGAAAGTCTACTTAAATTCACCTTTCCTTCATTTCATTTGCCATCAAACATTCGACTCAAATGCCACATAGTGAAACTTAACACTCAGATCCTTTAGTTGTGCATTCCAAATTTAACAGAAAAGCCAAATTCTACCTTTAAATTAAATGCCACTAAATCTATAGAAACCAGAGAGATGGGGGATGGAGGGGTAGATGACGTGATGGGGTCCATGCAAGAAAATGTATTACATACCTACAATACGCTAGGCATTGCATGTATTTAGCACCAAGAGTTCCCCCAAATGAAAATGGCTTTCCATTTCAGAATTGTTTCTGGAAGGCTACAGTGCTGGTTGTGTTATAGGGGGAACTGCATAAAGGTTATGGTCTGCGTGTCAGTACAATAACAGGTTATTTGGATAAAAGAAGTTAGTGACTATTTGCTAACAGGTAGTTTGGCTACATTATCACATTGATGTCTTTTCAAACCAATTTGCACATGGCTTTAACTTGATGATTCAGGCACTAAGAACAGAAGCAACAATGTGGAGAAAAAAATGCTATAGTTTCAAAATGGTGGCTGTATTCCAATAGATCATACTCTAAACCTTGGAGGCTCTGTTATAAGCCATATAGTTATCTGGAATATTGATGTCCCCTGCAGTCCATAACTCTAAACAGAAGGACGGCACTGCTTCTCCCTCCCTCTGTGCCTTTAACTCACTGTTCTAGTGTGGGTAGAGTAGGGCATGGAATTCCAGGGGTCACAGGGCCCTGGGACCCTTGACCTTACCAAGTACTTAACTGAGAGCTGCCACTCAGCTCCAAACTCTTGAGTGCTTTTCTATTTTTCTTGCTGTCAGTTAGGGCCAGCCGTAGAGCATGGTTTTAATGGCAATTTATAGATTGAGTTGTATGGACTAAAATAAGAGTCACAGGTGTTTCATAATAATTACTCGCACATTTATAGAATTGGACATTCTGTCATTTAATAGACTTAAAACTAAAAAGCTTTTGTCTGTGAAAGGTGACCAATAGAAAGGGAGTTTGGATTATATGATATCCCATAACTTAATCATATGGCTCTTAAGAGGGGGACATACACAGCTGTGTCTTGCTAATATGCATGCAATATGTGTAAAATGATATGCTTTAATTCTAAACTTGTTTTTAGCAGGAAGAAAAAAGCATTTAGATGAGGAACATTAAGATTCAATATTAACCATTTTTTCCCCTTAGGGCAAAATTATTCATCACTTGATATTTATTAAAGCAGCATTTTTACTTCATTGACAGGCACCATGCTGAATTTTTTCCAAACATTTTCAAAGTTATATTGGTTAGGAAAGTGAAACAGAGAGGCAGATTTGCCAGCAGCCTCTTCCTGGCCTCCACAAGACAATGGGCTTGAAAGAGAGACTTGCTTTTTTGAAACCTGAGGCTCATCCTACTTCCCCACCCCAGTCTTAATAACAGGG
>NC_050575.1:139020874-139028374 GCF_011100635.1 Trichosurus vulpecula | reverse complement strand
ATGTCTATCTTCTTCTCATCGTCAAGAAGTAATGTGCCGACTTTGACATGGTGTCTCCGTTACTTAAAGATAGACTTAATGCAAAATGATGCTTATGGCAACGTCAGGCTTATGAAACTTTTACGAGCCAAGTAAAGGCTACTGCCATCATCATCTCTCCCTTCACTGCGATTCTATGTGTGCGTGCACAAGCATGCACATGTGAGCACATGTGTGTGTGCACACGTGAGATCCTTTATGGATGTTCAAGGCTGGGTTTCTCGTTAAGCAGAGAATCATCTGCATTTCTGCTGCTGCCACTGTTACCTGCAATCCTTTGTAATAAACTGGAGATACCCTGAGCTATGTTTGTTTGCTTCTAATTATAACTAATTATGCTTCTAAATATGTTCTTTAGGTTACCACGTGGATAAAAATGGAGGCAGAAGAGAAAGAGAATACATCATGATTATTAAAAGAAAGAGAAACATACTAATTAGCTAACTAGTATACTCATCTCAATGTTTAATAATATTTTTTTTTTACATTCTAGCATACGCTCTAGAATAAAAAATCACCCGCAGCACCACCTGTGCATCCCTGGGACAAGGAGATTTAAAGTCTCCTTCCTCAATTTGGGAATCTTTCTTCTGAATGATTTTTTTTCACCCTTCAAATTCCTAAAAAATACCGAGCTTGATTATCCACTAAAGCCTTCTAACCACCATTCTCCACAATGGCAAACACTCATGGAGCGTAATTATTTTTAAAAGAAGAAAACACATATCCCTATAATTTGGGAGAATCACTTTAACTCATGTGCCACACGTCACAGAGAATTTCCAGGCTTTATGGAAATGTGGGCATTTCGGCAATCTTTACCCTATTAAGAGTCTGAAATGTAAGGGTTCTCTAGTATACCAGCAGAGCAATATACTCCCCACCCCCATCCCCAATGTCCTGCTCTTGGGACCTTTTCCTTGATTCCTCCTTGGCCATTTTCTGATATTAAGACAAGGATTTTGAGGAGATGCTGGGCATCAGACAGCAGGTTACAGAAATACCTCTAGATGGAGGTGATATACTTTATCACCTACAAAAATGAGAAGGGGGGGTGGGGAGAATAGAGAAAATGGGAGAAGAAAGATGGTATGCTATTTGGCTCATAAAATTAAGAGCCAAATTCCTCAGCAGAATCAAGAAAAGATGTCAATTCCTCATTAGAAGCCAACAATTAAAAGTAGGTAACGAAGAACAAAAATGATCTACTGAGTGTCAGAAGGCCAGCCAGCCCGCCTGCCTAGAACTCCCCTTCCCCCGACTGCAGGTCAGCCATACGCAAACAAAGCCTTAACAGAAATGTTACTGAGGACATAATAGCCATTTCCAATGATAATACACAATTTTAGCACCGACGCTTGGCTGATTTAGGTGGTCGGCCAACATGTCAAGCAGCCTGCCTTAGTTAGGTGAGCCTTTAATGGGTAACTGGCAGTCTCTGGCAGTCTTATTTCTGTTTTAGATTCGGTTTGTCATTGGGTATCCATTACCTGCCATTCATCTTTGATCTCTTTGGACAGGCCTGATCAAAAGATGTCATTTGACCTACTCCACTTGGCAGAAACTTGTATGACTCTCATAAAGGGGCCACCCCAGCTATAAATAAAATGACATTATTATTTTTCTGTCCTATCATGTAGAAGAGACAATTATGATAATGCAGTGTCTGTCACTGGGAGCCCAGCAAATTGTTAGCTCTCACGCAACTGTTTAGCTTTCTTATTTGTTTTTTGTCTGTTTTCCTCCATTTCAAGTTGAAAATAAAGCAGAATTGAAATCACTAATGCTCTACCTCACACTCTGCCAGTCTCAGGGTTTCTCTCTGTGGCACTGACATGCAGATGTGGCTATCAGATTGTGTTTGTCAATGGTGGGTGGTGTTTAAGGGCTGAGTTGGCAACTCTGGGCAACAATGGAATGAGGTTTGTCCTTCATTTAGTGCTTTGCAAACAAGCTAATCTCTGAAATTAGAACTGAGAGATATTACCACAAATAGATAAAATCATGGCAAGTGTTTATTGTGTCCTTAATCAAGTCATAATAAGGAAAAATATATCAGAGCCTTCTCCTGACTGGTAAATGCAAGAATGTCTTGGGAGTCACCTCTATGAGTTCACAGAAGCTAGGGAGAGAACTAGACCTGTTTATCTGTTACCCTTTCTAGGGTGGGACAGATTTAGTTCACAAATAACCAGTTGACATATATAACCATCTCTTCTATAAATGGAAGAAAGCTTAGCCTTGTCTTCTGGATTGCTGCCCACTCTACCTCTGAAACACCATGCCTATACCTGTTTAAGACAATTATTCATTAGACATTTCATTTGGGATTAGCCCCCATCTGCACAGACCAAACACAGAAAGCCTTCTACCAGTAAAGGAGCAGTCTTACAAGCCTATCCCTGCTACCTGACACACCACTATGTCTTGATATCCTTGCTAAAGAGGGTGATGGGACCAAGATCCACTCAATAGGCCTGAAGAACACTGAGCGATTAACCAATCAATCAGCAAATACTTATTAAACATTCATTATGTGTTAAGTTCTAAGTATACAAATACAACAGTAAAAACAGCCTCTGACACTTCAAGGAATTTACAGACTAGCTAGAGGAGAAAACTTATATATATACAGGTGTATATGAAATAGATACAAGGTGACTGTCAGACAGAGGAACCAGAAACTAAAGAGATCAGCAAAGGTGTCATGTAGATCAGAAGGTGGTGCTTAAGTTGAGCCTTAAAGGAAACTAGGGATTCTGAGAGATGGAAATAAGGAGGGATTGCGTCAAAGACCCTATTGAAACTCTGGCTACAGCTACTTGTTAGGACAGCTTGAATACTTATCCAACTGGCAGCAAATGCTTTGCTGATTGCTGAGATACAGTTAATCCACATGAGCTGATGCTGTTTCTGCTTCCCACTATGTCTAGAACATAAGGGGAATCGGGGTTCTTTCTGTGGAAAAGAAATATCATGCAACTTTTCTGGTTTTCTAAGCCACAAATGGTCAGAGCAGAGAATCAGTGCCCATAATCTTGTGGAGTAGAATTCCCCAACTACCAACCCCAATTACCAATTACCATGGTAATTTTTTTTTTTTGCCAAGCCACAAATATTTTACTACCACAGGTCCCTACTTCTTAAATCCCATAAACCTTTGAGAGACAGAGAAAAAGAGAGAAAGAGAAAGAAGAGAAAGAGGCAGAGAGAGAAAAGAGAGAGGAGAGAAAAAGAGGTAAGAAGGGAGAAAGAGAAAAAAAGACATAAATAGAGAAAAAGGAAAGAGTGAAAGAGACAGAGACCTCCATCCCCATCCCCTATCCTCAATCCCTCAGCCAGTAAGAGAAGCAGGGCTGTGGAAAACAGAGTGGTCCATGGCAGGGAATTTAAATAACTTCTAATGATAATTTCCCAAACCAAGTTTGGAAACATGGCTCTGGATCTAGACCAGGAGGTTCTCTCGAGCCTCAACAAAGATGGTTTCAAGGCTAACATTTGTACAAGTAGCTAGCTGCCAGGAAATGGGCTGACCATTAGAAAAGTTAAGAGCCAGTAGCCGTGGGAATAGTAGATGGGTTCTTGGATTCCTAGAAATCTAGGAGAAAATTCCCTGCTTAAACCCAGATAACTCACAACAGAGTCTATGGAGTTGCCTCTTCCACACTGGTAACCATGTGAAATCAATTGTGTCCTATATAACACTATCACAGAAAAGAAAATAAGTTCTTGGTAGAAGGGGAGAAATAGGTCCTGAGCCCTCTTTCTTTTTAATATGGAACATGGTCCCTCTGAGAAAGGGTATATTGTCAACAATAATACTTTACTAGGGATATCTAAGGGATTTCATAGTTTGGGGAATCATGAGGTCAACTAGAATGAGACTGAATAAAACGGTCAAGAACCAGGGGATAACGTGGAATGTGACAAGACTTTAAAAGAAAATTCTTTAAAAAGGAATTAGGATGTGAAAGAAGAAATGTGCCTCAGCCACTCAAGAATATATTTCTGGAAATGCATTAAGGAACCCAGTGAAGGACAGAAAGGCAGGGTATTTATAATTCATTGAATCATCAAATCTCAGAATCAGAAGAGGCCTTAGAGGTTACCAAGTTGTCACCTCCTCCTCAAGGCATGGATCTCAATCCAAGTCTGATTGGTTGGTCCTTCAGACTTTCATTCCATTTCCTAAACATGTCTCTTAGATGGTAATGTTGTCAGCCCCTGATGCTCCCAGATCCCACTGATCAGAACTACAACTAAAATTCTGATGGGAGGGAATATGAGTGTGCAGATTAGCTAGAAAGCTTTAAAGGCCTAAACTGGAGTCTGGGAAGGACAAAAAGAATGCTTTATCTTCCCAACTATACTGGGCCATGTGAGTTCTTTAACCGACCTACAGTACAGCCTGGCACAAGATGATCACAAAAGACTTGGCTAGAAGAGATAATCTCCAAAGTCCCTACCAACTTTAAATCTTAGGGTCAGGACAGGAGCTTGAGGGCCACAAGTTGAAAAACCATGTGAAATGATAATGTGGCAGGAATTTAATGCTTAGTACCAGGGTCCAGGCTCATGACAGATTCAACAAGGGAGTAGGTGGAACCTCCCTTTCTTTCCATATCAGTTGGAAGGGTCCCTTATCACATGGAAGGAAAAACAGAACCTGGCAATAAGGCAACTAGATGGTACAGAGCAAAGAGTTTTGGACTTGAAGTCAGGAAGACTTGAGTTCAAAACCTGCCTTAGGCAAGTTACTCAACCTCTCTCAGCCTCAGTATCTTATTCTGCAAAATGGAGGTAACAAATGCACCTCTCTCCCAGGGTTGCAAGGAGGATCAAATAGGATAACATATGTGAAGGACTTTGTAAACCCTAAAGCTCTAGTTATGCAAATGTTGATTATCATTATCAGTATTTCAAAAATCTAAGAGCAGAGGTGGAAAAGTATAAGAATCAATCAGATTATGTGGATACCAATACCAATGTTGTTGTATGTGAAACTATGTCATTTCCCTTGGCTAAACCTCAGCTTCCTCATCTCTAAAATGAAAAGAATTACTAGATGATCTCTTCCTTCCAGCTTTAGATCACAGAAAACTTAGAAGCATCTACCTTAACAACTCCTAGAAAAAGGCCTCTAAGAATGCCAGTCAGCTATAGCAGCATTAAATATTCAGCGAATATTTGCTTATGCAATCAGTTTACTACCAGGCCAGGCTTAAATGTATGTGGAATACATAATCATTTGGGGAGTTTTCTGTGAGGAGCACTGGAGTGACCCTCTTGGCCCCCTAACCTAAGATCTGAAATGTTATCAGTAGGACCTCATTCCTTTGAACTAAGGGCTTTGAACATAGGCCTCTGCCTATGGTTCCTTTTAAAAAAATTCAACTACTGTATTACAAAAGTGGGAAATACTTTAGTGATCACGAACACCTTGGTAAGAATTATTTTATCAAATACTTCTTACATGAGTGTACATTTTTGGGAAGGGGAATGGGAGTAGGATGTAGGCTATGAGCTGAATCAATAAGAGATCACTAGATATGGGAGAGGAGAAAGACGTGAAAGTATTGGAGGGGAAAGACCAGAAAGGAGAGGCCAAAGAAACGGGTACCTCCAACCTCCAACAGCAAAAACTCCTTGAGAGAAGAGATTACTTAACTTTTGTCTTAATATTTCTGATGCTTAGCATGGGGTGGCTGGAACATACTAAGCTCTTAGCAAATACCTCTTGGCTGGTTGAATGAATGAATAAATGAATGTTAGAACTTGGACATGAGGCAGTAGCAAAGGGGTAGAATACTTTGACAACAGATTCTTTTTTGTTTTTCCGAGGAATACCAGAGTTGACTAGTTCCACCTTTCCTCTTATCCACCCCAACCATCTCAAATATCAGGTCCAACCTTTCCCTCTTGCTACTGCCCCTTCAACTTAGTGGAAAAAAAAATAACAAAACAAAAAACTTTTCTTATAGTTTCCAGCATTTGCTGTAAGATAAGGGGTGGTCTTGGTAGTAGAAGGGTGTTTAGATTAATGACAATGGGAGGATAAGGGAGGGATCTTTAAAGGGGAGGGGGAGAGAATAGATCAAAAGGGGGTATAGAAGGGTGTTTAGATTTATGGGAATGGGAAGATATGGGAGGGATCCTTGGCGGGGTGGGTAGATTAAGTAATAGGAGGGCAAGGTAACAGGTAGAAGTAAAATAGAGAAATTAGGAAGGATAGGAAATAAGAGATATGTACAAAAAAAAATCCAAAGATCCGAAGCAGAATTTGTTAAGGAAAGTATATGTCTATATGGGTATGTTTGTATGTACATATATTTATGTATGTGTACATATGTGTATGTATATATCTATATATAAATATATCATTGATAAATTGTAGCCTTTGGGGGAGGTAAGAAGGAAAAAAGAACAAATAAAAAAGTGTGCAGCAGAGAACCAAAAAAATTAGAAGGAAGCAAAGAAAAGATGGACAACTCTGAACACAACATGTAGTATTTATTAGATAGGCTTTCTTGAAATGGAAATTTATTGCTATATATTTTGAATCCTCTTATGTTCATGTGCTGTACACGTGACATGCATTTTTTCCTTTTTTATTTTGTATTTAAGTTTCAATATTTTAGCTTATAACACAAAGGAAAAATAAAAAAGGAATTATATAATATATATGTGTATGTATATAAAGATTAGGTTCATTCTGAGCTTTTAGCCTTCTTGATACCATTTACTCATAGAGGATACCCCTTTTCCATTTGTTCTCAGTTACTTGTCTTTTAAATGTTATTCTGCTTATGTATAAAAGTTCACAGATGAGCTCCTATCTGTTGTCAGAATTCTATTCTTCACAATCTCACGAATTCACTTCACTTTTAGAATTTCAAGACATGGGATCCTACCTAATTTTCCTGTGACATTTTGCAATCAGCTTTCCTGACATATACTTCAGATTCTACCTAGTTTTCCCTACTTATACAGTGTTCTAAAAGTCTAGACTTTTGGACCACCAAATCTTAAATTGTAAGATGGGGTAAGTGGTCATTTTTTTTTGAAAAAGGTTCTTTATGCTGTCTCCTTATTGGTCAGATGTCTCAGAGTCCCTTTTATTAACAGAATGACTTAACACTATAGAAATCCTAAGGTTAGGGGACAAATAACAGGAGAAAAAATAACAAAGAGCCTAAAGGGAAGCTTCCCTCCATCTTATTCTCAATTCTTACTCATCCAATATCATGAAAAAGTTTCCAATCAGAAAAATTTCAAGGGCATAAGCTAAAGCTGATGGTCCAAACAGGATCCTTGTGAAATCCCCAGGGCTCCTTCATTACTCACTGAATAACTGAGGGGCCACTTCTCATCATACCCCAGGGCAAGAATCCTGGAACACATAGTTTTTTTTTTCTCAGGTGAAAGATCTCATGGTCTGAGCTCATGGTCAGACTTTTAAAG